>NW_021632090.1:0-47759 GCF_004799145.2 Neltuma alba | reverse complement strand
ACAATTAGTGTCAAGGTCAAAAACAATTATAAACAATTAGTGTGATATAATCTCCCAAAATTATTCTTGGATAAAGTTATTATATTGTGTATTATTTTTTTCTGGTTCTTAATACAAAAACTAGTTAGAAATTTAATTTGTTCCTAAAGACTTTAATCTACTTCATCTCTAATATTTATCTATTTTGCCTCCAAGTAATTCTTACGGTGATTGTACTTGTTAAGAAGTTTTCATGAAAGAGTATTTTCATGCACACAAATTGAGAGGTATTTTAGGGAAAATAACATCTATTTATTATAAATAACTAGTTTAATTAATTTTTTTAATTTTCAAAAATTAGTTATCTAACTTTTATATTAACGATCAGAGATAGTAGTTTATAAGTTGGGTAAACGAATTTGAAAAAAATAATAAATACGAAAGATAAAGTAAACTAAAATTTTATATTAGGATCAAATCCAACTGCTAAATAATGAGCTCTTATATTAACGACTAAAAATAATATTTTGATATGGATTGTTTAATTAGAAGTAAGTAGGGCGAAAACTTCTTTTTTGTTAGCTCTTATATTACGCTACTTCCATCACAATTACGAAAGTAAATCTTTTAGCAAAATTTGAGTAAGGCTTCCATTCTTTATAGAGTTACTCCTCTTGTCCTTCATTTGAGACTTAATTGAAGTGTCACTTTTGATTCTAAATATAAGACTTATCTTTTATGTTTATTTTTTCTTTTCAAATATTTAAATCTAAAAATTTTAAAAATTAACTTTTGCAAAAAAAAGTTTAATATTTTCTAAAAAATTAAAAAGACAACATTAGAGAGAAAGAGCAAGAAAAAATAGTATTTATTAAAAAAAAAAATTAAAATAAATACTATTTGAAATTTCAAATTACGCCGAGGACTAAAATGAAAATTTTGAAATGGTAATAATTTATAATTTTATTCCTTATTTTATAAACAAACAAGAAAAAACTACCATCGCCAGCGATTCCTGCCGCGACCAACCACCATATCTCTGGCACGTGTAACCCATTTAAACCTGTTTAAGTGAAGCTCAGGCACTAGTACTGATAGCTAATGTGACAACTGTTATTCCAAAAACCTATTTAGATTAAATCTAACAATTTATTTAAAATATTTATCATGATAGAAAAGAAGAAACTGTAAAATTATAAAATTACTATCATGGTTAAAAAAAATAAACTTATATTACAAGCAATATCAATCATTAACTTGGGCTTGGACTTTCAAAGTCTAAAAATATTATTAAACTATTAGTCCAAATCAAACTCATACTTTCAAATATACGAACTAATAAATCATTTTAATACAAACTAAGAAGTCTATTAGTCAAAAGTCAACACTTTAAAAGAACATCACATGTAATATCCTAAATTTTATTATAGGATTTATAGAAAAATGTTACCAAAATAAAAAAATTAAAAAATAAATAATAAAAAAAAAGAGTGAACTTTCCCCAAAAATTCGGTGAAAGTTGAAAGTTGGGACTTGGGAGTTGGGGGAGAATTAATAAATATGTGGGGTGTTAAATATACCCCCCTCATTTCGATTTTCACCGTGCGTGAGAGAGAGAGAGGAGAGAGGAGCATACTAACGAAGGAGAGGCAAGCTTTGAAGATAACTGAGGTACATAAAATTACTTCTTTTCATCAAACTTTCTTCATAAATATTTTCTATATATTTTAAAATTTCTAATAAAAGTACTACTATAGTGATTAGAGAAATTTTGAGACTTATATATGATATAAGTATTAAGTTTTGATAATAGATGACTATAGGAATTTAGAGGTAAATTAGTAGTTAATTTTAATCGGTTTAGATTTACTCATTTGTTATTTTTTAATATTTAATTTAATTTTTATTCTAAATTCTTGCAACTCTCACAATCCAAAATTAAATACTACCTCCGATCTTTAATATAAGACATTGTTTGACTTTTATTTTGGTCCAAATATAAGACCCTAATATACTTTGTCTTTCATATTTATATATATATATATATTATATATTAAGATAGTCTTCTAACAATGATAATTCTAGCCAATACACTTGATTAGTGAGGATATTTTAGGAAAAACAACACCTATTTATTACAAATAACTAACTTAACTTCTTTTCTTAATCTCTTTAAATTAGTCAACTGGCTCTTATAATTAGAAACCAGAGGTAGCATTTTAGAACTAACTTATAATTTTCTAACAATCCAAATTATTTATTACATCCTCCGAATTATTTATTTAATAAAAATAATTTTTTAAAATTTTTAAATATGAAATTATTACATCTAAATTTTAAAAATCTCATTTAAAATTTAAACCTCAAAATTATACCATTAAAATTTAATAATACCTCAAATATTTATAAATAAATAATCTAATCAAAATTTAAATTGTATGATTATCACATAAATATATATTTTCATAAATAATAAAAATTTTAGCCAAAATAATTATTTTAAAATCTCCAACCACCCAATAAATAAAAATAAACCGATTACAAATTCAATAATATGTCAAACAACCCAAATAAATTATTTAACTTGAATTTAACTGGTAAACATATGCTATATGTCATGTATAACTGATTTTTTAACTAAACAAATTAATTTAAATATTAAAACTAACACATGGGTAAATCTAAACTGATTAAATTAACTACTCATTTACCTCTAAATTCCTATAGTCATCTATTATCAAAACTCAATATTTTATATCATATATAAATTTCAAAATTTTCTCTAATCACTATAGTAATACTGTCACTAGAAAGCTTAAAACATATAGGAAATATTCACAAGAAAATTTGATGAAAAGAAGTAATTTTATGTACCTAAATTATTTTTAAAATATACCCTCTTTCACTAGTCTGCTCCGTTCTCTTACACACATATTATTTCTCTCTTCCTCTCTTGCGCATGGCGAAAACCGATAGGTGGGGTATATTTAACACCCCTACATATTGATTAGGGGGGCTTTTTCCTAATAATTCTTTCCTAATTTCCAATTCCCAACTTTCTACCGAAAATTTCAGTGTAAAGTTGACTTTTTCTTCTGGTTTTTTTTTGAAATAAAATATTATTATTTTATCATACTAATAAAAATATTGTTATTTTTTATTTTTTTTTTAATTTTGTTTATCTTGGTAACATTTTTTCTATAAATCCTATAATAAAATTTAAGATATTACAACTAAAAAGAAAAAAGAAAGGATCAACTTTCCATCGAATTTTAGGTGGAAAGTTGGGAGTTGGAAGTTGGAAGAGAATTTATTAGTAGGAAGCTCCTCCTAATAAATGTGTGGGGTGTTAAATATACCCCTCACATTTCGGTTTTTGTCGGGTGCAAGAGAGGAGAGAGAAATAATATGTGTGTGAGAGAGAGAGAGGAGTAGACTAGTAAAAGAGAGGGCATATTTTAAAAATAATTTATGTACATAAAATTACTTCTTTTTATCAAACTTTTTAATGAATATTTCCTATATATTTTAAACTTTCAAATGACAGCATTACTACAATGATTAGAAAAAATTTTTGAGACTTATATATGATGTAAGTATTAAGTTTTAATAATAGATTACTATAGAAATTTAGAGGTAAATAAGTAGTTAATTTTAATTAGTTTAGATTTTCCCATTTATTAGTGTTTAATATTTAAATTAATTTGTTTAGTTAAAAAATCTGTTATATATACATATATCATATTTTTACCGGTTAAATTTAAATTAAATAATTTATTTGGGTTTTTGACATATTATTAAGATCTTAATTAGTTAGTTTTATTTATTGGGTGGCTAGAGGTTTTAAAATAATTATTTTGGCTAAAATTTTATTATTTATGAAAAAAAATATATATTTATATGATAGTTATACCATTAAAATTTTGATTATATTATTATTTATAAATATTTATGGTACTATTAAATTTTTTATGGTTCGATTTTGAGGTTTAAATTTTAAATGAGATTTTTAGAATTTATAATATAATAATTTCTTATTTGAAATTTTGAAAAATTCTTTTTATTAAAGTAAATAATTCAGAGGATATAAGTAAATAATTTGGATTGTTAGAAAATTATAGGTTAGTTCTAAAATATTTAATTTTGGGTTGTGAGAGTTGCAAGAATTTAGAATAAAAATTAAATTAAATTAAAATTTTAACTAATATAGAAGCTTAATTAATTAAGTAGCTTATATTAATATGTTGTTATATTAATTGTATAGATTAATTATTGATTGAGCAAAGAATTAACCTTATGGTAATCTTTTCTATTACTTTAATGAGAGATAACCACTTTTCACTTGTTATATATGCTAATATGTTGTTTATGAGTATTTTTCTATTTTAGAATAATGATGTGCTATTTGGAACTTAAGTAGATATGTTACATCTTTTGAGTTATGAAAATTGTATTGTGGGACTTTCAAAATTGTGATTGAGCCGTTTGGAAAAATATATAATTTATATCTTATGAATTATATTAAAAAAAGATTGAGATATGTCTCATTATATTGTGAATGATTTGTTGTTATTTGGATTTTGAGTTGAGTTCTATTCTACCACGTGATAAGGCCATCATTAGTGCATATTAGTTAGCTTCCTTCATCGTTCGAGTGAGTTATAGACCTTTGTGGCTTCTTGTTCATCCCTCAGAGTATGGGATAGGCCTTTATGTCTGATTGATCCCTTATAGTAAAAGATAGACTGATGTGGCTTGTGTGTTATGTAATATCCTAATATTTTAATTTTAAGAAAAAAGAAAGATAAAAGAAAAAAAATAATATTTTAATTAAAAAACATAAAAGAAGGGACCAACTTTCTACACTTTTGTTGAAAAAACTGAACAATGGAAAATGAGGCATGGAACGTTGGGAGATGGGTGGAAAAAATAGCATTAAGGAAGACTTTGGAGGAGGAGGATTTAATGCCAGAAAAAAAAATGGGAGAGTAGTTCGAGAAATGAAGAATAAAAGGCAGAGGAGACGCAGAAGCTGAGCCGTATGCGGAGAGAAAGAGAGAGAACGAGAGAGAAGCAGAGAAGTTTTGGTATTTTGAAAAGTAATACAAGTTTTGGGGATAATTTAGGTACATGAAATTATTTCTTTTTATCAAACTTTCTTCATAAATATTTTTTATACATTTTAAGCTTCCTATTGATAATATTATTGTAGTAATTAGAGAAATTTTTAAGATTTATATGAAGGATAAGTTTTGAGTTTTGGTAATAAATAACTATAAGAATTTAGAGGTAAATGAGTTGTTAATTTTAATTGGTTAAATTTATCCATTTGTTGGTTTTTAGTGCTTAAATGAATTTTCTAGTTAAAAAATCTGTTATATATGATTTATATTATATTTTTACGAATTAAAATTAAGTTAAATAATTTATTTGGATACTTTGAATATTATTGAGATTTTAATCGGTTTAGTTTTATTTATTGGTAATTAAAAGTTTTAAAATAATTATTTTAACTAAAAAATTATTATTTATGGAAATATATATATGATAGTTATAGCATTAAAGTTTTGATTAGATTATTTATTTATGAATATTTGAAGTATTATTGAATTTTTGATAGTTTGATTTTGAGGTTTAAATTTAAAATGAGATTTTTAGAATTTAGAACATAATAATTTTATATTTGAAAATTTTGAAAAATCCATTCTATTAAGGTAAATAATTCGGAGGTTGTAAATAAATAAGTTGGCTTTTGAGAAATATTAAATTATTTCTAAAATACTTAATTTGGGTTATGAGAGTTTTGCAAAATTAGAATAAAAATTAAATTAAATTAGAAATCTAATAATATATATAAGCTTAATTAATTAATTAATTAGCTTATATTAATATGTGGTTATATTAATTGTGTAGATTAATTATTGGTTGAGCAAAGATTAACCTTGTGGTAATCCTTAGTATTGTTTTGGCAAGAGGTAACCACTTTCCACTTGTTATATGTGCTAATATGTTATTTGTGAGTATTTTGTTATTTTTAATAATATTTGTTATTTGGAATTCAAGAAGATATATTATATCTTTTGAGCTATGAAAATTGTCTTGTGGGATTTTAGAATTGTGATTGAGAAGTTTGGAAAAGATATATGATTCATATCTTATGGATTATACTAAGAAAGATTGAGACATTTTTTTGTGTAATGTGAATGATTGGTTGTTACTTGGATTTTGGATTGAGCGTTATCCTACCACATGGTAAGGCCGCCATTGGTACACATTGGTTGGCTTCCTTCTTCCCCCATAGTGAGGGATAAGCCTTTGTGGCTTCTTATTCGTCCCTCAGAGTGAGGAATAGACCTATATGTCTGATTGATCCCCCATAGTGAGGATAGATAGATATGTAGCTTGTGTGTTAGCCCCATAGTAAGGGTTTGGATGATTGAAATTATTTCGATGGATATATCTATATTTCTCGATAATTATTAATTGTCCACTTAACACTTCATGAGCACGTGTTAGTATGTATGATTATTAGTTGAAAAGCTGGTTACTGAGACGTTTGTCTCACCCTGTGGTTTTTCCTATCTTCAGGTGATAGTTCAAGTGGTGGCCCATCAGGGAAAGCTCTGGAGGCATAATGTGCTGTTATAGCTTGTATAGCCTCCCTGCTTTTGTGTTTATGTGCTGATTTGTTATATATTGCAACATAGGGCTCATCTACTCTATTGTTGTAAACTAATACTTTTAATTACTACTATCTAGTATGATAGGGCTACTAGAAGGCCAAAGACATCTCAGACTCTCCACATGATAGTCTTTTGAAGGTGTTGACTTTTGGCTAATGAGCTCTATAGCCTATATTAAAATGATTTATCAATTCGTATGTTTAAAAATATAAGTTTGGTTTGAGCTTCTGGACTTTGGAAGTCCAAGACCCAAATTAATTAATAATGTTACTTGTAATATAAGTTTATTTCTTTTAATCATGATAGCAATTTCAAAATTTTTAGGTTTTTTTTTATTATGGTTAATCTTTTGAATAAATTGTTAGATTTAATCTGAAAGGGTTTTGAGAGAACGGTTTTCACATGTTAGCCCCCATAATGAGGGTTTAGATGATTGAGATTATCTGAATATACATATTTTATATTTTCTTTGATATATCTATATTTCTTGAGATTTAATAATTGTCCCACTTGACATCTCACGAGCACATGTTAGTGTATGATGAGTTGGAAAGCTGGTTACTGAGACATTTGTCTTATCCCATGGTTTTTACTATCATCAAGTGATAGTTCAGGTGGTGGTATATCAGGAAAGGCTTCTGAGACATATAGTGTGCTGTTATAGCTTGTATAGCTTTCATATTTTTGTTCTATGTGCTGATTTATTATATATTGCAACATAGAGCTCATCTACTTCAATATTCTAAATTAATACTTTTAACTTTTACTACTACTATCTGATATGGAGGGCCGTTAAAATGTCAGATACCTCTAAGATTCTGCATATAACACTTTTTTAAAGTGTTGACTTTTGACTAATGGACTTCAAAGCTTATATTAAAATGATTTATCAGTTTATATGTTTGAAAGTATGAGTTTGGTCTGGGCTAATGGTTGAATGATATTTCTGGATTTTAAAAGTCCAAGACCCAAGTTAATGATTGATATTGCTCGTAATATAAGTTTATTTCTTTTAATCATGATAATGATTTTATAATTTTAAAGTTTTTTTCTATCATGATTAATCTTTTGAATAAATTGTTTGATTTAATTTAAATGTGTTTTGAAAGAACGGTTGTCACATCACATGCAGAATCTTAGAGGTAACTAGCTTTCTAACGACCCTCTCATATTAGATAGTAGCAATTAAAAGTATTATTTACAATATTAGAATAGATGGGACATATGTAGCAATATATAATAAATTAGCACATAAAACAAAAGCAGAGAGACTATACAAGATATAACAGCACACTATGCTTCTGAAGTCTTCCCTGATGGGGTACCACTTGAACTATTACCTGAAGAGAGTAAAAACCACGGGATGAGACAAAAACTTCAGTAACCAGCTTTCTGACTCATCATACATACTAGCACATGCTTGTGAGGTGTCAAGTTGGACCATTATTAAATCTCAAGAAATATAGATATATCAATGGAATATAAATTATGTATGTTTAGATAATCTTAATCATCTAAACCCTCATTACGGGACTAACACACAAGCCACAAGTCTATTTCTCACTATATGGGACCAATTAGACAGATAAGCCTATCCCACACCGTAGGGGATGAATAAGAAGTCACAAAGACCTATCTTTCACTCTGGGGACGAAGGAAGCCAACCAATATACATCAATGACGCCTTACCATGCAGTAGAACAAGACTCAACTCAAAATTTAAATCACAACCAATCTTTCACAATATAATAAGAAATATCTAGTATTTTCTCAACATATATCCATAAGATATAGATCATATAGCTTTTCAAACAGCTCAATCATAATTCCAAAAATCCCACAAGATGAATTTTTATAGCCCAAAAAGTATAACATATCTCCTTAACTTTGAAATAGCAAATCATTATTCCAAAATAGTAAAATAATCACAAACAACATATTAACACATATAACAAGTGGAAAGTAGTTACCTCTTGCCAAAGCAATAGAAAGGATTACCACAAAGTCAATCCTTTGCTCAACTAATAATTAATTTACACAATTATATAATCACATATTAATATAAGCTAATTAATTAAACTTATATATAGTTAAATTTTTATTTTAAATTCTCGCAACTCTCAAAACCCAAAATTAAGTATTTTGAAGCTAAGAATTATTTACTTTAATAAAATAATTTTCCAAATTTCTAAATATAAAATTTTTATGTTCTAAATTCTAAAAATCTCATTTGAAATTTAAACCTCAAATTGAACCATAAAAATTTAATAGTACCACCTCAAATATTATAAATAAATAATCTAATCAAAATTTTAATGGTATAACTATCATATATATATATTTTTCATAAATAATAAATTTTTTAGCTAAAAAATTATTTTAAAACCTCCAGTCAATAACAAATAAAACTAAACCGATTAAAATCAAGTCTTTTATAAACATATTTAGTTAAGTATATATATCTTGAAAAAATTAGTTAAATTTTTAATCAAATCTTTTATGTTTTTCTTAACTAAATATATTGTGTAATTGTAAAAATATAATTTAGGAATTTATTAAATGAGGGATAAAATAGTAAATAAAATTTATTTTAATATAAATTTCAGTTAAAAATAATATTTTAAGAATTTTTTTAATGGCATTAATTGATTAAACCTAAACTGTATATTTTTAAAATAGAGGGGAGGTTTGTGTAATTAATACAAACTAGAAGGGTAATCGAGTATTTACTCTGAAATGGATAGATATTTTACAATAGATTTCAATATCGAAACAATGTCAAATCGGAATGATTTTTTTTTTTATAAAAAAAATCACCTCAGAAATTAATTTTAAATTTTGATCTAGAAGAAGTTAAATAATAAAGTGAATTGATGAGAGATTCGAAATGCCAAAAAAATAAATGCTCAACAGTTCTAGAGACATATTTTAGTCAATTCAGAAATATAATGCACCGATTTTAGAGACCAATTTCTTCCCAGGTGTTGCAAAAGCATCCAATGTACTTAAATACCCGCTAACTTGGGAGCAGGATAAGAGAGAGAGAGAGAGAGAGAGAGTAAGATGTTAATTGCAAATTGCAACAAGTTGATGCTGCCTTAATGTACGCCAAACCCTGGGGTGTTGCGCACGAGCCAAACTTTGCAGAACCATTAAGAATTTGGGAAAATTACTGTAGAGTCCCACAGAAGACAATTTACTACCAGAAGGTCCCATGAAATCCCCAAATTCCTCATAAGTCCCCAGGGACCTCTGGGTAAATAATTTGAGTTGTGATATTACGTACTTGCCCTCAGTCATTGATAAAGGAAAGAAAAGAGGGAGAGACGCTGATTGGCTTCATTTAGTGCGGTTGTTTGTTATGCATGCACAAGGAAGAGAAGCTTCTGAAAGAAAGAAGGGAGTTATGCGCTGGTACTCCATCGCAGGCAAGCGACATTATTTCTTCATCTTCTTGGTACGTCTCATCATTAACAACATTTCTCTTCTTCTGTACACAACCAGTGTCAAGTTTAATGTTGGTCTGAAAAGTTGATTGTGTGTTGATATGTGGGTATTAAAGATGTGATTCAACTCACTAGAAATATTAAGGGAGGCTCATTTTAGTCATATGTGGTTTTAATCATGTTAGGTGTGGTTTTACTATGTGTGGCTAGGGTTAGAAAGCAATGCTCTGTTTTTCGGTGAATGAGGCTCTGTTTTTGGTCACTGATGCTGTGTTGCTGATGAAGATGAGTGGAAAATAACATATATTTATTATTGTAACCCCTCAAATGCGATGGTTAAATGTGTTGTTAATGGGTACATCGAAGGTTGTTAACATAACTGTATGACTTGTTATTAACAACCAGTCGCAGCTTTAATGCTGGTCTGAAAAGTTGATTGGGTGTTTATACGTTGGTATTAAGCATGTGATTCAGCTCTCTAGAAATATCAAGGGAGGCTCATTTTAGTCATATGTGGTTTTAATCATGTTAGGTGTGGTTTTACTATGTGTGGCTATGGTTAGAAAGCAATGCTCTGTTTTTCGGGCAATGATGCTGTGTTGCTGATGGAAATGAGTGGAAAATAACAGATATTTATTATTGTAACCCCTCAAATGCGATGGTTAAATGTGTTGTTAATGGGTACATCGAAGGTTGTTAACATAACTGTATGACTTGTTATTAACAAGTGATTGTGGCAGGTTGATATCCAGGATGGCAACTTCCAGTGCAAAGCAATTGTTTTGCTACCTCCATATAGGAGGACAATTTATTAATGGTGTAGAAGGTGAAACGCAGTATGTTGGAGGTGGTGTGAGAACAAGAATGATAAAGGAAGGGACATCATATGGAGAATTTAGAACAATGGTGGCATCAATTGTGGGAAAAGAAAGTAATGGAATGGTTATGAAATTCACAGTAACCTTTGATGAGTGTACATTTGTGGACCTTGTAGATGATGAAGGAGTAGAACATTTGATTAACTTCAATGGCGACAGTGGTCATGTATATATAGGAGAAAATGGAGATCAAAATTCACAACTAACAAGGGATGTTGTAATAGAAGAGCAACATGTGTAAGTTGTGTTATTTAAATTTCGAAGTAATATTAGCTATTGTCAACTGTTGTGCATAAGTTGTTATTATAGTGATCGAAGGTTGTCATTAACGACCCCTTGACCTGTTCTGTTATGTAGGATGGAAGACTTGTTCGGAGGTTCAGATACATTGTCCATGTCTCCACCTAATGTGGTTAGTGAAGACCCACTATTGTTGCCATGTGGTTCAGAAATGATGCCAACCCCAATTCCGGAAATGAATTCAACAAAGTGGAAGGGTTTGGTTATCGGAGAAGGACAGATTTTTCCTAATGCAGTGGCTCTTAGGCAAGCACTGTATAGGTACAGTATTGCTGTGAAGTTTTCATACAAGTTTGTGAAGAACAATCAACAAAAGATCATTGTGAAGTGTATGGCGGAGGGATGCCCGTGGTATATGGGTGCATACTCAATGGGACAAAGACAAGATTCTGAGTTGTTAATAATTAGAACCTTAAGAAGTGAGCATGTGCATTATGCACAGGACAGCTTGGTTGTATCTCACTCTAGAGGGTCAAACTTAACATCATCAATCATGATAGATTCTTTGAGGTGTAATATAGACAAGAATGCTAATGAAATTAGAAGAGATCTGTATAGAGAATATGGGGTGCGACTGAATTATAGTCAAGCATACAGGGGTAGAGAAAGAGCATTGAGGGAAATACATGGTCGTGCACAGGATTCATACATGGCGATTCCCTGGATTTGTGAAAGGCTCATTGAAACTGATCCAAACACAAGTGCTCGATGGGAAGGGTTGGATAGTAACAGATTTCAGAGGGTGTTCATTGCTTATGGATGCTCAATTAATGGATTTTTAGAAGGGTGTCGACATATACTTTATATAGACGGCTGTCATCTAAGTGGTCCTTACAGGGGGACATTGATTTCAGCTAATGCATATGATGCAGACAATGAACTATTTCCATTAGCATATGCTATAGTTAGTGGGGAGACATATGATGATTGGGCTTGGTTTCTCCAGAACGTCAAAGACATCACAAGATCAGTGGAGACAACGATAGTTTCAGATCGGAATAATGCCATTATAGGTGCTGTGCGAACAATATTTGGTGGCGAGAGACATGCTTTTTGTTATAGGCATGTGAAAGAAAATTTTAGTGCACATTATTTAAAAATTAACCGAGGCAGGGGACGAGTTTCAGGTACTTCAAAGGACGTTGCATTGAAAATGCTGGATGGAATCGCCTATGCAAGGATTGAGGATGAATATGTTGCTGCAATGGGGAAACTTAGATCATTCTGTCCACAATTGGCTGATTGGGTTGACACTCAAGGAGATGTAGATCGGTGGGCTTTAAGCAAATTCCCGTTTAAACGATAGGATAACATCACCACTAATGTTGCGGAGTCGTTTAATGCCTGGATTTTGAAGGAGAGGAAGCACAATGTGTCAGTTCTCATACATGAGCATATGGAGAAATTAGCCAAGAAGATGGTTGCAAGCAAAATGGCAATGGAAAATTGGACAAATGGCGTTGGGCCAAATATTGAGTCCAAGTTGCAAGAAAAAGTAGCAAGAGCGGAGAATATGCATACTGTATATTATGGAGATAACCGAGTTCAAGTTGATACTACATCTCCTACTGGAATAATTTGTGTCACTGTTGATCTCACAGCTCAGAAATGCACTTGTTTAGCATGGCAAATGAGCGGAGTACCTTGTGCTCATGCCTGTGCAGCGATAAAGCTACTTCATGGTAGTGTTTATGAATTTGTAGATGATTGCTATAAGCTGTCAGCCCAAGAGAAGATATATGCAAGTAGTATGAGGCCAATTGCGACACATGATTGTCCTCGTCCCGAAGCTCTCACCGTTACGCAGATGATGACGGGAACATTTTTACAGCCACCAATCACTAAAAGACCCTCAGGGAGGCCAAAGAAAAGAAGGATTGAATCTCAATTTCAAAGTAAAAAACTTTACCACTGTGGAAGATGCCATGAGCCAGGCCACACTGTGAAGACTTGCCAGAACCCCAATCCAAGTTGAGCTTTGCTGGTGGCTTGTTGATATTTCGTTTTGTGAATGCTTGTGACAGCATTTTTTTTGTAAATGTCATAACCTACACCTCAAGTTGTCCGTCATTATCCACACATGCAACACGTATGCTTTTTTGAATAGGTTGTAAATTTGGTGTAGTTATGTTGTACATATATATATCAAGTGGTAAATGACACCTGGTTGTAATCTGATATAACATCATTTCTGTATTTTTGATGTACTGGTGAATAGGTTGTAATGGACTTGTTATCAGACGCCATGCAGGTTGTCATTAGCAGTCTCAATTATGTTACTGATATAAAGTGACAATTTCTCCTACTTCCAGTGTTCAGTGATTTCTTAAGACATTCGAGCTGTGTTAAAGTCATAATATGATATGATTTGGTTAGAATTAGATCTCATGTGGAGGTTGTGGTATCCCCAGCGTCAGTTGTCAGGGGCAATGCGAAGGTTGTTAACCAATTCTGTTCGGGTTGTCAACAATCCCTGTTGAGGTTGTAAATGAATTGCTGCAATAAAAATCTGCTGTAATATGATTTGGTTCTTTTAAAGCTGTTAATGACTTTAAAATGCTCCCAATTTTTGCTATTAAGGTCGTTATATGTGCTCATAATATAATTAAGTTAACAGCTGTGTTATACCCCGAGTGAGTTGTAAGGGCACTGCCAATGTTGTTAATCATTTCTGTTACGGTTGTGAACAACCCCTGTTGAGGTTGTAAACAGATGTGGCAGAGAGGACTCTGATATATGCCTATCATGTCACCATGGTTACCATTTGTTTATCCAGTCTTATTCAGTCTGCATTTGTGGCCATGATGAAAACACATGAATGCCTTTACAAAAACTTGATAACCAGTAAAGGATATCAAAACACATTAACATATCTTAACATCCAGGATTCATACATGCTCAAAGAAAAGAATAAAATGTGAACTTGACGTTCAGATGTCACTATGCTGTCAAATAAATAAATGTAAATACAATATATGCTTGTCATTTATTTCTTCCTCTTGCTTTGGGGGTTTCCTCGCAGCAAAGACAGCACTTCATCGCCATGCAGGTTGTTCCGATGAGTCACGAGCCACCACAAGCATCCAACCTTCAAGTCATGGATTTCTTCAGGGGAGTACTTAGGCATTGTGTAGCCATCGTCACCATACTCAGTGCCGTCCCATGTTTGTAACCAGCTCAACACATGAACCCCACAAGAGTCCCTACAAAGGAAAAACAAGTACTTTAGTGAATGAACATTAGCTCCCAAAAGTTGAGACACAAGTACTTGTTGTGCTGAAAAATAACTCACGTGTCAGATTGCACATGAACTTTTGCCCATGTGACTTCCTCGTCAATCTTGTCCTCCTCCGCAAACAGTGATGGCTTCAGCACACGAAGCACTTGGCAGAAACAATCTCTCTGCAAAAAAGGGACAAACAGAAGAAACAAGTTTGACAGTTGTGAATGACAAGTTATCAGGAAGCATTAACAACCTTCGCTGTAGCCAATGACAAGTAATCAGCAGGCATTAACAACCAGGACAGTTAAGCAGACAACCAACCATAACGCATTAACAAGTTATAGAATGAATGTAAAGTTGTGCATACAATCCCTCTCGCCATGAATTGCTTAGGATCTATCTGTCCTCTCTTTTTCCCTTGCTTCCTTTGTGGTTTCTTCCCTATTTTCATTGCTTCTTCTTCCTCTCTTTGTAATCTCAACATCGTCAAATTGTCCACCAACGAGTCAAGGGCATAGAAACGCATGGTTCTTACATCCATCACGTAACAGAACCAATGGTAATTGAAAAGGGTGGGGCCAAATATGAAGTCACAGTCTCCAATGTTATATCCTATGTGCTCCGGTAAGATTTCATGTTCATGTTTTTCCAGGCTCCACCTAAGAGGATTAGCGGCCATTGTTTGCATTAACTCAGGTGAAAAAATGTGCCTACTGACATGACCGTGGTTCTCTTTTTCATCTCCCACCAAGGTTCTCGCCACCATAGACATGAACTATATCACACATACAAACAGTTAGTCATGATCATAATGACATTCGCAGTTCTCTATCCATATAAACAACTGTCTTACCCTGTCGTTCATCTATTTCCTGTCTTGTAGGCAGCAAAGCTCAGCACGTGTCAAGAAGTACCCATACATCTCTACAATGTACCTGCAGCAAAAGGAACAATGAGCACAAGGGTTGTATGTGTAAAATTGTTGTCAGTCAGTTGTCCCAATTACAATCAGTCCCAACACTTACTTGGCACCTTCATCTTGATCACATCTTCTCGTGCACATCTGGAATAATTCCTCTTTCTCGTCAGCTTTTCTCTTGCCACGGCCTTTTTTCACCTCCTCTAACCAGGGAGATTTGATTGCACGGCTTCTCACCCGTGTTGATCTTCTTACATCCATTTGCCCTTGTGCTTGCTGGTCCATTTCATCCTTTCCCTCCATTTCATCGCCTACACCCTTATCCTCTTCTGCTGCTGCATCACTAGACTTGTCTTGTGTTTTTTTTCTCCATCATCCTCTGATCCAGAGTGACTCCCTTCTCCTTTCTCCTCAGGTTGAGATTGACTCTCTTCTTCACGCGAAGCACTTTTGCCCTCTTCTTTATCATCTCCTTCTGGTTCACTCTGTTGTTCCTCTTGTGACAAAATTGAATCTTTTGGGCTTCCTTTACCTTCTTCACCGGTTTCTTCATCTTCAGTTGCCTTCTCTTTGTCATCTTCGCTACTTACTGCTTCCACCACATCTTCCTTGTCAATCTCATCCGTCAACCTCAACTGTAGGGAAACCAACTCTTCTCCAATTGTCGACACCAACCCTTCAACCATGGTCATCAACCTTTCATACGTTCTCTTGATTTCCTGCAAAACAACAGTAATGAAAGTTATCATTACTCCAAATTCTACACAGCACCAAAATAAGCTTCACATGATTTACTTACAGGGTGGGTTAGCTTTATTCCTGTGTTGGATGCACTTGTTGAAGCCCCACCGACACTCGAAACGCCATGCAGTATGCCTCTGTCGCTATTCTTTTCTGATTTCACTCTTGCCTTCACTTTTTCCTCATCCCAATAAGTAATGGCATTTTCATTTTTTGCCGCCTTTTCTTTTCCGAGAGGAAAGTGTTGTAGGCAATAAATCTGCATGTGAAGTTAATGATAACTTAGATATACAACAACAACAACATCCAAACAGGCCACTGACAACATAAACAGCGGAAAATCACAACCTACACACTGCCCAATAACAACATACACAGTGACCAATCACCACCTACACATAGGCGTATCACAACCTACATTTGCGCTATTCACATTCACAACATGTACAGCAGCCAGTGACAACCCATAGTCAACCGAATGACAACACGAACAGACTGCAATTACAACCTATACATAACCAGTTGACAAACCAACACAGCCCAATGACAACCTGCACACAGGCAATAACAACCTCCACACCAGCCAGTCACAACATATCCATAACCAGTTCACAGCGTACATTTCTCCAACTGACGACATAGAGTAGTAAATAACAACATACACAGTGACCAATCACCACCTACACATAAGCGTATCACAACCTACATTTGCGCTATTCACAACATGTACAGCAGCCAGTGACAACCCATACTCACCAGAATGACAACAGGAACAGACTGCAATTACAACCTATACATAACAAGGTGACAAGCCAACACAGCCAAATGACAACCTGCACACAGGACAATAACAACCTCCACACCATCCACTCACAACATATACATAACCAGTTCATAGCGTACATTTCCCCAACTGGACGACATAGAGTAGTAAATAACAACATACACACTGTCCAATCACAACCTACACATAAGCCTGTCACAACATACATTTGCGCCATTCACAACATGTACAGCATCCAGTGACAACCCATACTCACCAGAATGACAACACGAACAGACTGCAATTACAACCTATACATAACCAGGTGACAAACCAACACAGCCAAATGACAACCTGCACACAGGACAATAACAACCTCCACACCATCCACTCACAACATATACATAACCAGTTCACAGCGTACATTTCCCCAACTGGACGACATAGAGTAGTAAATAACAACATACACACTGTCCAATCACAACCTACACATAAGCCTGTCACAACATACATTTGCGCCATTCACAACATGTACAGCATCCAGTGACAACCCATACTCACCCGAATGACAACACGAACAGACTGTAATTACAACCTATACATAACCATGTGACAAACCAACACATCCTAATGACAACCTGCACACAGGTCAATAACAACCTTCACACCATCCACTCACAACATATACATAACCAGTTCACAGCGTACATTTCCCCAACTGGACGACATAGAGAAGTAAATAACAACATACACACTGTCCAATCACAACCTACACATAAGCCTGTCACAATATACATTTGTGCCATTCACAACATGTACAGCATCCAGTGACAACCCATACTCACCCAAATGACAACACGAACAGACTGCAATTACAACCTATACATAACCAAGTGACAAACCAACACAGCCAAATGACAACCTGCACACAGGACAATAACAACCTCCACACCATCCACTCACAACATATACATAACCAGTTCACAGCGTACATTTCCCCAACTGGACGACATAGAGTAGTAAATAACAACATACACACTGTCCAATCACAACCTACACATAAGCCTGTCACAACATACATTTGCGCCATTCACAACATGTACAGCATCCAGTGACAACCCATACTCACCAGAATGACAACACGAACAGACTGAAATTACAACCTATACATAACCAGGTGACAAACCAACACAGCCCAATGACAACCTGCACATAGGACAATAACAACCTCCACACCATCCACTCACAACATATACATAACCAGTTCACAGCGTACATTTCCCCAACTGACGACATAGAGTAGTAAATAACAACATACATAGTGTCCAATCACAACCTACACATAAGCCTGTCACAACATACATTTGCGCCATTCACAACATGTACAGCATCCAGTGACAACCCATACTCACCCGAATGACAACACGAACAGACTGTAATTACAACCTATACATAACCATGTGACAAACCAACACATCCTAATGACAACCTGCACACAGGTCAATAACAACCTTCACACCATCCACTCACAACATATACATAACCAGTTCACAGCGTACATTTCCCCAACTGGACGACATAGAGAAGTAAATAACAACATACACACTGTCCAATCACAACCTACACATAAGCCTGTCACAATATACATTTGTGCCATTCACAACATGTACAGCATCCAGTGACAACCCATACTCACCCAAATGACAACACGAACAGACTGCAATTACAACCTATACATAACCAAGTGACAAACCAACACAGCCAAATGACAACCTGCACACAGGACAATAACAACCTCCACACCATCCACTCACAACATATACATAACCAGTTCACAGCGTACATTTCCCCAACTGGACGACATAGAGTAGTAAATAACAACATACACACTGTCCAATCACAACCTACACATAAGCCTGTCACAACATACATTTGCGCCATTCACAACATGTACAGCATCCAGTGACAACCCATACTCACCAGAATGACAACACGAACAGACTGAAATTACAACCTATACATAACCAGGTGACAAACCAACACAGCCCAATGACAACCTGCACATAGGACAATAACAACCTCCACACCATCCACTCACAACATATACATAACCAGTTCACAGCGTACATTTCCCCAACTGACGACATAGAGTAGTAAATAACAACATACATAGTGTCCAATCACAACCTACACATAAGCCTGTCACAACATACATTTGCGCCATTCACAACATGTACAGCATCCAGTGACAACCCATACTCACCCGAATGACAACACGAACAGACTGTAATTACAACCTATACATAACCATGTGACAAACCAACACATCCTAATGACAACCTGCACACAGGTCAATAACAACCTTCACACCATCCACTCACAACATATACATAACCAGTTCACAGCGTACATTTCCCCAACTGGACGACATAGAGAAGTAAATAACAACATACACACTGTCCAATCACAACCTACACATAAGCCTGTCACAATATACATTTACGCCATTCACAACATGTACAGCATCCAATGACAACCCATACTCACCCAAATGACAACACGAACAGACTGCAATTACAATCTATACATAACCAGGTGACAAACCAACACAGGCCATGACCTGAGTAGCTGCCACTAACAACCCACGTTAAACCAAATGACAATATGCACACCATACAGTCACAACCTACACATCAGCTAATCACAACCTACATTTGTGTCATTCACAGCATGCACAACAGCCAATGACAACCCACGATAAATCGAATGACAACACGAACAGAAGGCAATTACAACCTATACATACCCAGGTGACAAACCAACACAGTCCATTAACAACCTGCACACAGTACAATAACAACCTTGACACCAGTAAATCACAATCTATACATAAGCAGTTGACAGCGTACATTTCTCCAATTGACAACAGAGTAGTAAATAACAACATACAGAGCAACCAATCACAACCTACACAGCACATTGACAATAAACTAACATCAAAGTAAATGAATCATACCCACACTTACCATTAAGAAGTACATGCAACCTCCCACATTTTTCGTCCCATCAGCTTTTCCTTTCTTCTTTCCTTTCTTGAACTCCGCAATTGAGTTGCAGAATTCTTTCAAAACTAAGCTGCTCCAATCATAGTGTCCTAAACTATCCTTTGTCACCACCATGACTTTCAACACTTTATCACTCACCCGTACACTAGAGCCAGGACACAAGAGGACTCCTAGTGCATACATAACAAAAAGGAATTCAAACTTTTCTTCCTCTTTTCCTTCAATCAACCATGTTCCTATTGTTTTGTATGGCACTTTCCCGTAGTCACTCCTTAATTTCTTGAACGTTTCATCTTCATTCTCCACATTTATTTTAATATCTTCCCCCTTAAATGGTAGACCCATCAATTCATTTACATCTTCGGGTCCCACTAAATGCGTCTTCCCTCGAATTGAAATTTGCCTACTTACAGGGTCAAACACACGGATCAATTCACCATAAAAATCTCTATAGATCTGTGAGCAGCATATGTCAACCAATTTATCAAAACCAATTCTTTTCAGTTTTTCCATCTTATCTTTACTTTTCTTTAATTGCTTGCAGACTTCCATAAATTGTCCCGGAGCACAGCGTGTGTGAAAGGGAACAATATAATTCTTCCCTTTTGGTGGGACTCTCATTTCTTTAGCCCTTTCACCATATTGTTCTTTCTCCTCTTCTGTTAAGTTCCCCCAAGCCTTTTTCACAGAGTTAGTGCCCTCTTCAAAAGACTTAAACTTCTTCTTGTTCTGCTCATAAAACTCTTCAGTGAATAATATGTATCCGGAGAAATTCCTAGCCCTTTGTCCATCTTTGCTCTTACTCTTTTTAGTCATTTTGTTCGACTGTAAAAAGGAAAAAAAATACTGTCATCAACATATATTTTAAAATAGTAAGTTTCTTCAACACCACCAAATTATTCACTAATCAACAAAATCAAAATATATCCCTTTGGATGACAGAAAGCAATGAACGACAGTAAATAATATGGATCACAAATCAATCCACCAGAATGAATTTCCCTTCATTGGTTATAGTATAGAGCCAATAGGTGCTATATCCAACAAGCAATTCCCTTTCTGACCTTATGCCCAAATTAACATTCCACCATGGAGCCCACCATAAAAAGCCAAACAAAACATTTATTATTTTATTGCCGAACAAATCAATTACATAAAGTTCTCCCTTTTAATTCAGCAATATTAACAATAACTGATTGCTGCATTTAAAGAGCTCTACCGAATCAAATTTTTGACAATTTTAACCAGTGTTCTTCAAACTGATCTCTAAAATAACTTAGTACCAACCAGCCCCAACTTTTGCCCCTAACTTTGATTCGCATGTCAGATCATTGTAATATCAACATACTTCACATTTCTAATATCAAAGTGAAAATACAAGTCACGGTTATCACTGGTTCCATATATAAACACATGAAACAACCGAACATTCCAAACCACTTCAGGTCATCGAGCAGCTTTTACGAACAATCAACAATTCAAATGTTCAAACATTCCAAACCAAACATTTTTCAAAATATAACCAAGAAGCTTGAAATTGTCAAATATTCTAACCAAGAGAGACTACTTGTCTGGAGATTGAGGCATTAGTAGAGAGACCACCGGACTGTACCAGAGAGTTCACGGCGTCGGAGCAGACGGCAACTGAGTGCGGACCAGAGAGGGATGGAGTGCTGAGCAGAGTTGGCCAGACCGTGCTGGAGATTGAAACCGTTCAATGCATCGGAGAAGAGGGCGACGGAGGGCGGACAAGAGACTGACGGACTGCGGACGAGAGACCGACGGCGTGCAGACCCGAGACCGATGGACCGCGCAGGGGATTGAAGGTGTCGGACCACAGAGTGACCGAATGCGAAGCACCGACCGACAATGTACCAACCAGAAACTAACAGACCTCGCCAGAGATTGAAGCTGTCGGAGCACACAAGGATAAAGCACCAACGACACGGCGGCGGAGTGTGAGCGGGCGACCGATTTCACGAAGATGAAAACCGAAACGATTTTGAGTGTGCTTCGGTTACTTTCTCTAATCAAAAGGGCAAGAAAGTAATTGCAAGTTTCAAATTTTTTGCTATAAGGTCCCTTGGGACCTCATATACATTTGGGGATTTCATGGGACCTTCTGGTAGTAAATTGTCTTCTGTGGGACTCTAAGTAATTTTCCCTAAGATGTTTGTCATTTTTTCAGTTCTTAGAATGAGGTATAATCTTGCAGTATGTAACTGTTGAAAATAGATAATATTAGTAATTCATGCATCATGCATGAGAAGTAAATTTTGGTGCAAAAGTTGATCAGGCCTGCCTAAAAGTACTTCCTTTTTTTTTTGGGCTGTGTTTTTTCGGGCTGGGTTGGATTTTTTTTCTTTTTCTCTCGACCTTGGACAGGTATACCGGGTTACCGGACACTGTAAACACCTCTACTTTCATCAACAAACTCCGTGCAATAAAGCGACATAGCCAGCAACTAGACATAGATAATGCTACTAACCAGGTAACTAAGAGAAACATGCAATTTTATTCCAAAGTCAATAAACAATGTAATTTGTAAACATAAGTGAAAGAAATTAACGTAACCTAAACCTAATCCAATAATCAAATAATTATGTAATTGTAAACAATTCTAAGTTAATAAAATCCAACATATCCTAAATCTAATTTCCTAAACTAATTCCCCATTGACTCAAGTACAGCTTCTGACAAATCTTTTCTTATTTAGTTGATGTCATCCGTTTTATATGCGTCTTTGTTATCAAATATATGTTCTGTGAGACGTGATCATTACAACTTAACCTTTCATTTAGCTTTAATATTCTAAATTTCGATTGATTTAACATTGACACATTTGATTTTCAATTTTGTTTTATTCTACAAACACTCAATTCACCTTCTATTTTGGACATGTCATGCACTCATGTTTAGTAGATGGGAAGAGGAGAAAACTTTCTATCAGAAGGATGGTCTATCAACGAACCACCTTGATATATCTCCATTTTATCATATATTTCTATACATGATTTGGGAATTTTATTATAATTTTAAGTATATTTACACCAGTTGTGAGTATTTTGTGCTTAAAGTTATTTTATTAAATAAAGACTAAAATATATAAAAATCCCCTAAACATTAGATCGGTTGCATATAACTCCCATTACATTTCAAATTTTAAATTTAACTTTCTTGACGTTTTAATTTTTTCCATTAACCCTCCCTGACATTAATTTTTCCTGTCACGTCAGATTATGAGGATGATGTGGCATCCTACATTTCATATGTATAATTTAATAATTTTATTATAATTATGTATATTTTTTTTATATAAGGTTAAAATGTCATTGTTTTCATTAAAAAAGACAAAACCCTAGTTCATATCCTTGAACACGAGAAGAAAGATGCAGCATAATATATTTGCAACAATGCGCAGTTTGAAGATCATGGATAGGAGCAAGAGTAACCAAGCTCTATCCTTTCAACCCATCCCAAGATCAAATTAGAACCCAATGCATGCGGAGCAAATCCATTCAGAAATTACAAGTTCCAGAAGTAAAAGCAATCGACTTCGTTGCTGATACTCTTCTTCCATATGGTTTAATTATTTCATAATTCAAAGTCGAGCCTGCCGCAAGGAGATGGAAAGGACGAGGGTTTGTTCTGCTTCTTAATGAAATAAATGACATTTTAAATTTTTAACCTTATATTAAAAATATATAATTGTAATAAAATTATTAAATTTTACAAATACCATGTAGGATGCCACGTCATCCTCATAGTTTCCATCAGTAACTTAATGAAAAAATTGACGGCAGGAGGTTTAATGTCAAAAAATAAAATGTTAAAGAGATTAAATTTATACTTTAAAATGTAAGAAGAATTATATGCAACTGACTCAAAATTTATGAGTTTTAATATATAAATGATAAAATGGCCAATTTATTATGTTCTTATTATTTTTATTATTTCTACAGAGGTATTTTTGTCATTTGTGTATTTTAGAAATTGAAAAGATAAATAAATGATGATTGGAGGGCAAGCAACTGCTACGAGATAATCCCATGGTACAAGGGACAGATGGCATGATTCACTGAAATTGGGCTTGAGCTACCATAGGCCCAAGTGGTTTTGTGTTTTTTTTTTTTAGTTACCCCCCAGTTCACCGGAGCTTTGCTCCGATTACATCTAGATCCGACTCGCGTCGCATACCTGGCTGTGGTGGGTGAGTCTCCTAACGGGAATTTTTATATATGCTGAGGCTTGAACTCAAGACCTTGCTTAAACGGTACCAAGCTGCTTATCACTCAAGTGGTTTTGTTGGAGGATCAAAGAATGGACAATCACAGTAAACAAGAGGCTAGAATAGGCCCAAAACAATTACGAATGTGGGTGACTGCCGATCTACGTTTTTGACATCCATTAGGTCCAATTCTATTCTCATTCAAGTCCAATTGTCTACATGCGGTCCTGCTTAGGATTAATGAAGGGTAGAGTTGAAATTGTTATTTAATTAATTAAATTAAAGGAGGAAAAATAAAAACTTAATTAGATTAATTGTAGTTAACAAAATTCATGAACTACCTCCTTGAATCCAGGTCCACATTATTAGGTGTTATGAATGATTTTTTTCCCCTAGTTTTAATAATAATATCATAAATAATTATGGATCAAGTCATAAATTTATTTATGATATTATTTCTCAGGTACACTCAGCATCTCGATATTTTTAGTGGTGTAATTTTATCCATGATTTTTGTTAGATATAATTTTACCCCTATTCTTTCAATGCAATTTTACCTCTCAGGGGTTAAATTGCACTAAAAAATAGATTATGAGTAAAATTGCATCACTAAAAACATCGAGGTGTTGGGTGCGCCTGATAAATTTGCACATTTATCCAATAATTAATGAGAAGTTTTGTGATTTGTCTTTTTCATCTTTTTTTTTAAATAGGTATAATAATGAAATTCGTGGATGTTATTCGAAAATTTGACGTATAAACTCTTTTCATAAGGTGTGTAAAAATGTGAGAAATGCCTTATAATAAAAATTGAAGGGAGTACCACTAGAAATATCCAATTTACAGTACAAAAATACAGAAATCCAGCAGAGAAAGAACAAAAAAACTTATTACCACCTCATGTCCTCAATATAAGAGTTAGATAACTAATTTGGAGATATTAAGAAAATTAATTAAGTTGGTTATTTGTCATAAATATGTGTTGGTCTCCCTAAATTATCTTCTTTAATCATGTGTATTTAATGATTGGAATTATCCATTGGTATGAACCCTTTCGAATCAATAGGAATATTTTTGGAAAAGATGAGAGACAAAGTGCATTGATGTTATATATTTATGATCAAATCTAATTCTCATTAGCTCTTATATTAAGGACTGAAGATAGTGTTATATAAAGTATTACTCTTTACAGTCTTCAATATATGAGCTAACTAATTTGAGTATATCACTACAAAAAAACAGCAATTTGTCGTGGTTAAAATCAATGATTTGTAGTGGTTTAAGCAACCACTACAAAACCCACTAAAACAAATGGTTTTTTAGTGGTTTATCAAAATCGCTACATGAGAAACCCAACTGCAATAATATTTTTGTTGTGGTAATTTACCACTAGTGATAACGTCATACATGAAATCACTTTGTGAACATATATAGAGGTTATAAAACCACTACAAATGCAAATGCAAGGCGGGAATTAAAATTTTAACTTTGTCACGGTTTAGGAAACTGCTACTAATGAATGGCACCAAGTTCTCCTTTGGCAGAAATCAAAAAATTAGTGATGGCGCTAACATTTGTAGCGGTTATATTGAACGGCTACGAACTAAAATTTTTTTAAAAAAATAACACCAAGAGAAAATTGCAGCGGTATGAAAATTGATACAAATTTAAAAATTTCAGGAAAAAAAAACGTCCTTTACGTTTTTTGTAACGGTTGAAGAACCGCTACAAACGTTAGATGGATGTTTAAAAAAGAATTTGTTATTGGATTTGTAATAAAATTAATAAGATAAAATAAATTAAATTAAATATGATTTATATAATTGTGAGATGAAGTTTTATTAAATTTTATGTTAGGAAATTTTGTTAACATTTTAAATACAAAATGAAAAATAATTATTATAATATTCAGAATTTAAAATATAAATTATAAAGTTAAAAAAATTATTGAAATGTTATTTATGAAGATAAAAATGAATTAGAAAGAGTAGAAGATAACAGTGATTAAGTCCTCCATAAAAGAATAAAAAAAATATTAGCAAAATTCGTCAGTTCGAAGGATTCACTACAAATGTAAAACCGCTACAAATACACACAACTGCTATAAATGACACCCGCCTTCTATAAATACCCTCATCCTCCCACCTATTCTTTCTCACATCTCCTCCTTTCTTCTTGTCCATTCTCTCCTCTCCACTTGCGATTTGGAGGTATTCCTTACCATGGAAAGTTGGTTGATATTGTTGAGTTAAATTATCAAGGAATTTTCACCATCATCACCCATGTCATAAACATCCCACAACTTTAGGTGGACCACTATATTCCAATCTAGTGTGCTTCAGAGGCAAGAATGTATGGCTCATGATCTTCAGTAAACCAACTCAGAAATTCTTTGTGGACTTTCTTGTCAACCTCAACAGATGTTTGTAAATGAACTCATAGCTGACGCTTGACATGTGTTCTAAATTCCCCAAAAATATGATTAGGTTTATGTGTTAGAGAAGGCAATGATGAAGAAAAAAATCCGACGCAGAATATCTTTCTACTTCTAGTTAATTGGTCACATTTTATTCATGAAATGGGTTGGATTGATATTAGTCTGGAATCTTAAATAGAGAAAAGAAAATCAGTGTACAATTTACAGGAGAAAGGGTTCAACTTGAGTACAATTTATCAAGACATGTCTGTGTGCTTGTAACTTCTCAGTAGGAGTTAGTTTGAAGTATTGAAACACTCTAATTAATTTTCCAACAAGAGGTGTTATTTTTACCCTAGGCTTTGCTACTTCGGGTCTTTTAACTGAACTGCATGAATCCGGAATATTAGTACCCGCTCTACAATCGCGGAAGAAGTCACTCGAATTGGAAGGACCTAGTGGACAATTACAATGCGTGGGTGATGGTTGAAACATGTCTCGATGTCATCAAAGTATCTAGAATAGAAAGTAAGGACCTCATCTCTGACATAACCTTTTGTTATTGAGCCCTCTGGCCATGCCTTATTCTTGACATAGGATTTCAATTTTTCTAAATACCTATATGTTTAATTAATTAATAATTGTCTGTAATTGAGATTAAAATGTGGCTGATAAGGTGGCTATTGTGAAAGGTCATCGTCCTCATCATCCATGGCTATATCTAGGAGCACTAGAGTAGGAGTGCTAGGATTTATCTTCTGTCACACAATTTTCATCATTGCATTGGCTGCTTTTATCCACTGCTCATATCTGGCCTACATCTTGGCCTCATGAGTCTTAAGTTGAGCCTTATGAGCCTGAAGTCGGGCCTCTATAGTCCACATCTCCTTATGAAGCTCCTTTACTGATGCCTTACTCAGACGCTTGGTTTCAGAAAGGGTCTAGTGTGATGCTAAGGTTGACTGGGAGGTCCCTGCCTTAGAAGATGCATGGCGACCTCAGTCGTAGACGACACTCAGTGTGGTGCCAAAACCAAAGCCTCTAACCTGTCCCACGTGTTCAGGTCTGCCTAGACTTGCCTTGAGTGAGGCGGTAGGATCCACAATAGACCTCTAAGACTTTGGGAGCTTTGCAGTACTCTGAGTCATCTGCTTCTGCTAAAAGAATTTGATGAATTTAATATTTATACATTAAATCAAATTAAATTAACTATAAAAAATTTAAACATTAAATTAAATAAAATATCTAGACCCAAAATTAAAACTTGTAATTAAATACTAACGGAAACTTCCTCAGCCTGCTCAGATATAGGAGTTCTGTCCCCATGCCTATGGAGCTGGGGCAACATCTCACCATAGGTGGGCTTTCGTCCCTCATAGTGCTATTTCTTCCTCTCCTGCAAATTGATAATAAAATAAAGAATATTGTTATTATTTAAATTCACACACACACACACACATATAACTTAATTAAATTTACAGTATTATTCACAATCTCATTATACATGACAACAAATGTCTTTGAATCCACTATTATTAGATATCCTGTTGGCTGCGGCTCACGATGCTTCTACAAGAAAGATGTTGAAACATATTTAAAATAAGATTAGTTAACTTGTACTAAAATAATATAACAGTAATGCAACAAACTCATATCCTCTGCTTAGGTGTCGCCCTAAACTGAACAAAAGATACCCAGTCATTGGCAGGGATGCCATCTGGCACGTCTGCCTATAACTTCTCCAGGAGTAGCATCCCATCGCCTTTCTTTGCATTATACAAGCGGCCCCTCCTATTCTTCCAACCCTCCCCTAACTTCTTTAGCGCATATGTCTTCATGTCCTCCCCAATAACAAATTTTTTCTACATTTTTAAATAACAAAATTATAATTTACTTACTAGGAAATCAAATTCAAAATGTAAATCATAATTATTTAAAGTCAAATATTTAATTATAAATTTCAATTACTAATTAGTTACCTTCAGCAACTCCCTGGTGTCAATCTTGTTCTTTACTACACCCTCCTCTAGTTTGGCTTATAGATGGGAAAGAATGTGCATTGCTCATCTACGTAAGCCAAATACCAATTGAACAGATATCCTCCTAGCTCAATCGGTTGACCACAGTTATTTAAAGAGATTGTCACATGTACATCCTGCATGTAATGCATGTCTTCATGTTCAACCTTCTCGTGGACCTGTTGCCAGCTTGGTCTGCACAGTTTAATTGATAATCAAATAATATCAATAACAATTTAATTATTATTATAAATATTAAATAATATATTTCTCACTTGATATAAATAAAAATTTTACTTACCCAGAACCTCCACCTCCTATTCGCCCAACTTTCCACCAGGTCGATACGGCTGATTTTGTTGCTGCTGCTACTGCTTCTCCTCCTCATCCCCTTGCAGATCGCCCTCCTCATCATCCTTCATTCTACCCTCACCCCTATTAAGGTTTAGATCGAAATGATCATTAATCACATAATCTTCCATGCTGATTATTGACCCGTCATCCTCCTTTGGTGGCTCCTCAGATGGCCCAGGCTGGTCAAGATGTCGAGAAGGTCTCATAGGATCAATGGAGTCTTTACCGTGTCGACGAGCCATACTATTTAAACCACAAATAGTTAATCAAACAAAATAGCAAATTAAAAATTGTTTAAATATGAATTTAATAAATTTTATACAATTACATTTCAAAGCATAAGTAAAAAGTGAAAAAATAAAAACCTAATTCAACTTTTCTGATATTGAATAAAATACTAAAAAATCTAATTAAAATAATATCACCCATAATGTCTAATTAAACTTATTACTATATAAATAAATTTTATTATTAACAAATTCACAAATAACATGAAAACTACAAAAATTAAAAACATTAACATATCTCATCGTCACAACTAATTAATTACATAATTTAAATAAAAAATAATTAATAAAAAAATACAAAATGCAACATTATTTAAATATAAATTTAATAAATTCTAAACATTTTATAATTACATTTCAAATTATAAGTAAAAATTCAAAAAAAAAAACCGAATTCAGCTTATATGATATTAAATAAAATATTAACAAATGTAACTAAAATAATATTACTCATAATGTCTAATTAAAGTAACTACTAAATAAAAATTTTTTATTATTAAACAATTTACAAATAACATGCGAAGTACAAAAATTAAAAATGATAACATATATAATCATCAACTCAAATAATGTCAATGCCAATTAAATCAACAAACCAAATTAAATTTCAGATTAATACAACAGTAATTAAATTTTTAAATATTTTTAAATACACTAACTATTAAAAACTTAACTAATACATGAACTTACATTCGCACTTGAGCAGTTAGAAGTGGATTTGGAGTTGCATGTAGAGACACAACATAATTCTTAAAAAAAAAAAAAAAAAACTAGCAGAACCTTGCTACTCAAATGCCCCAAAAGTGAAAAAATGAGGGGGGTGTATATATAGACGTTGAGATTTGTAACAGTTTCAACAAAACCATTGCAAATGTAGAGAAAAGCACTGAACTTTGTAGTGATTGTTGGCTAACCGCTACAACCTTCAGACACGTGTCGTTTTTTCTTTGAATAAAGGAACACTTTTTAACGGTTTACCCCAAAACTGTTACAATATGACGTACTTAGTAGCGGTTTCATACATAACCCCAACAAAATTACACGGAATCTCCAACTTTTGAAGCTGTTTACTAATAACCACTACAAATGTCATGAACAAATCAGTTCCTGCCTCATTTTTTGTTAAAGAAACCATTACAAAATTTTGGGCTAGGTTAGTAGATGTTAGATACATTATACTGCAACTAAAAAAAAATGCTACAAATGTGATGCCAAGTTTGTGCCATATGGTGCTACATTTGTAGTGGTTATTCGCTTGCATAACCGCTACAAAGTGCAGCACAAAATATTTCCTCACCAAACCGATACAGGTTGGTATTGTTCTAGAAATCGCTACAAAGTTGCTACTTTGTAGCATTTTTCATAATTGCTACAAATAAACCACTATAAGAATGCAATTCTTTTGTAATGTATTGAGAAAGTCAAATAATTTAGTTTTTTTTACCAAAATAGATTAGTTAGTCATAACAAGTGTGAAATAATCTCCCACAAATATTCTTATATAACATTAGATTAAATATATTAGTTCATAAGTTGGGTAAGTTAATTAATCTCCCAAACGGTGATCATTCAATTTGAAGTAAACGTTAGTTTCTTCATAAATTGTGTTGTCATGGTTGTGTTTTACTCCAGTCTTGGCTAGGCTAAGTAGCATTGTGTTGGCTTAGTCTATGCATCAATCACGGCTTAAATTTTGGGTAATAACTTGAACCTAGTTTCAGTATTCATCCTACTTAAAAAATTTATCTTTTTGAAAAAGAAAGTTAAGAAATTATTTTTATTTTAGATAATCTAAACATTAAAATAATTTTTTTCAAAGAATATTAAAAAAATTAAATATAAACCAAATTAAATTTGAATGGTCCAAATTTTAGTTCTCGCAATCAAACTAAATCCCTCATGACCCCTTGTCTTGTGAGCCCAACAAAATTCCATTAGAAAACGATATACCGGAAGCTAGCTCAGAATTCCTTAGTTTTGATTTCTTGGGGCCTCAAGCCCAAGGCTTCAGCTAATAGTCAATAATTGTGATGGATTCAACAGTGTCCTCCGATAACATAAGAGTAAATCCAATGACAATAACCTTTTCAATTGATCATTCAGATCGTATGACTCAGATACTATTCAAAATTAAAGAACATGTTTACTCTAGCCAGTATGCATAGCTGATAAACAAATTCAATGTTTTAAAATTGACCTGAACCTTTGAAGGCTAAGTAGTTTTTTTATCACTTCGGAAAATGCTGAAAACTCCAAATTCCAAGCCCAACGACAATTTAAGAGACACAAGCAGTGGTTTCATGACTCAAAAACCAAAACACAATTATATATATAGCCCAATCCTTCTATCTGTACTTGAAAAAAATTAAAAAAGGAAGAAAAAAAGGCAGAAGCAAGAAATAGGTCACTGACATTATCAAAGATGAGCAGTTTGTTGTAGTTCAATAGTTGAATTCACAATAATTTCTAACGTGCGCATCACACATATGGAAAGACAGAAGTGGAGAATAAAATGATGCAAACACAGACCTTATAAATATGTATAACCCCAAATGGTTTAGCACCGAGACAAACCTTTTCAAGGCCATCCCTACTTCCAGGGATGAACAAACTGGAAGCGCTGAGACTTTACTCATTTATGCTTCCTATGTTCAGTCTCCTTCTGTATTCCTTTATTATGATTTTCTTTTAAATTCCATTCATTACTATTCAATATTCATAAAAATAAATTTTTACCATGACTTTTTATTTTCACAATAACTAGATGTCGTACCCCGCGCAACATTCTTTTCAGTTAGATATAATTTGATTGCAATAATTATTTTTGTGGCTAATTTTCAAATATCGAAATAGATATTTTCCAATTTCATTCTACATTAATTCCTTAAAAATATTAGAATATGTAAATTTTGTCTTTCTGAGTTTTGATATAAATTAAATTAGAAAAATATCTATCTCAATTTTTTAATTTGTTTACTGATTAAATTATTATTTTATTAGATGATATAAAAATATATAAGTTTTTTAATTATAGGAGTAGTTGCCTATGCTAATAACTTAAATTTCGTATAAATTCAATAAATAAAAAATACTGCGCCTCTCATATTGTAATAAAATTTCATTTCCCCCCGTTAAATTTATGTATTGCTATGTATTTTAAAGAATATAATTTCTTTTATATATATATATATCTATATATTTTGGCTTACTTTTGGCTTTGCATCCACATTGTTCAGAATTTATTTTCAAAAGACGGTTTTGGCCCTGGTTTCCACTATCATGCACGTGTTTTCCTCAAGAATCTTATTAATCACTAATAGTTCATTTATTGAAATTTAAATTTAAAATACACATTATTAAGGGTGTTTTTTAGAATATGTTGAATATGTTAAATTGTCAAGTAACAAGTAATGTGCTATAATTATAAACTGATAGACGTTTCATAGTAAATTTCAATATAAAAATGACATCAAACACCAATACTTTTTTGTATAAAAAAGAATATCATACCATAAATTAAATAAATTTGCAGTTAATACAATCCTATATAATGACATATAACATTGTTAATTACTATTTTGCCACCAATATTTATTTAACACAGGAATAACAAAAGCACATACATGATTGTTACAACAGTCATAAATCTATGTTGAAGATTGTAGAGTTCTTTTCTCTGAGTTGAGAAAGTTTAAGTCTCCGAAAACTCTATAAAAACTTTCATTGATGTCCTTCTAAAAAATATCATTCATTATTATTTTATTTACTATAAAGCATCTTTTAGAAGTAATTATTGATCTTAGATAATTATTATTTTTTGATATGTTCAAATTAGTTGGAAGTAAGATTGTCAATTTCACTAGTTTAAGTAAACTTGTGAGGGGAATATGAAACGTCCTTGCTTTTACTCTTCATAGCACGCATTTGGAAGTGAAACGGATATGCAGAATCATTACTTAAGCCCAAAAATTTTGGAACTTTTCTTTAACGTCCTCGGGAACTGTTCATGCAGAAATTTCAGATTACATGTTCAACTTCGAAGATTTATAACTAATTCCATAAAAATCATATGGAGTTGCTCCAAATTTCTAATCGGAGAACTTTCAATGCTCTACTATATAAAAATATGAAACTCAACTTATCTTGACCAATTCATATAGTTTATTCATTGAACTTTACTGTTTATTTGATCAATTGTGGAACTTCCAGATTTTCTACCTCAACTTCTAAAATTCGTCTCTCCTAACGTACACATCCAATTAAGGAAAACTACCCATTCTTTTAAAACTTGAGATGTGTACTATATGATCACCAAATTTCATGATCAGATTCAACCACTTGCTAGGTCAATCCAGAGCTAGAAACTCATTGCTCTAGGACCTATGTCTTATCTTTTATTAGCTTCTCACTTTTAATTCTTCCTTAATTCAAGCATGTATAAACTAGCCTTATGGTTTTCCATTTATTCTTATACTTTAAATTACATGCCATTAACATTATACATCATCACATTACATCACATTTCATGTTAGGCATGTCTATAAAAATAATTATATTACTAGTGAATTCAAGCATCACATTGAAACACATGGAAATTCTCTACCTTCTTTGCTTCCATCTTCTTGTCCTTCTTCATGCATGCTTTCTTCGTATCATTTGACCTACTATGGTTGGTTAAGGGAGGGATGATATTTGAAAAAATCTCAGTAGCAAATAATACCATCAATATATCCAAGATGAATGCAAGTGTATGATATGCTTCCTTGATTGTCTTTATGCCAATTTAGTGATTTAACCTTATGGTCAATGTCTCCTACTACATACATGGCCATGAAATCATCAAGAGACAGAAATACATCATTCATACATAGCTCATGTTATCACAATTAGCATCATACAAATCAATACAACAAGCTTAAACATTAAGCACATAAGATAGGTAAGTTCACTACCTTGTACCATAAGCCTTCCTCTTGCTTTTCCTCTGACTCCCTTAACTTCCCAACTATAAAGGCTTCTAGTCAATCATCAAAACATTCTCTTCCAGGTTTTAAGGTCCTAAATGTCACACCTCCTTTAATACCATATTGTATCACATTTAGGACCATTTGGAACCATTATTTAAGCCTTAAAGGTAAGAATATTTTAGATTTTGAAATTTGGTCCTGAGTTACTATTTATTGTTCACTAAAATTTTTGCAAACTTTGAAAATTTATAACTAATTGTGAAAAAATCAAAATGAGATGGTTCCAAGCTTTATTTGAAGCTTGTAGTATGTTCTTTGAGAGAAAAAAAATACTCATTGATATCATATCCTTATGAAATAGAGTCAAAAAATTCACAAAGTTGCACTGTTTATTTGGTTATTTTTTTAATTTTTTTTAGTATTTTAGTCTAATTTTGGAAGGGCATAACTCTTAGCAGAGAAATCCAAATTTGATAATCTACCAGTTGATTTAAAGCTTAAAATGAGATCTATAAGTATGCAAAATATCAAGTCCAAACTCATTCATGTGCTCATTATTTTATGTGTCCCAAATTCATCCAATTTTAGGGTATTTTTATCCCTTCGATCCAATTTTCTTGAATTTTTTTCCTCTCTTCCATACCACATCAATCCAGCCATATCAAACCATATTTATGAACAACAATACAACATGATCATAAGTTTACAATATCCAAGATTCAATACAAAATTATAATACAGTTCTCTAAAAGGCAACATAATAACAATACATTGTCATGAAATCCATATAGTTTCATCATCCAAAAACTATCTCCTTACCCTTGTCCTTGCTTGATCCATTTCCTAATTGGTACATAATTTAACATAGGAAGGAATGAGATTTCATGGAAATCTCAGTAGCAATGAACCCTAATTGCCATGTTAATCATGCTTGACAAAATCTAACATGTTACCATTTTCAATTCATGCGTAATTATGCCATGGATTATGCCTTGAAGGAAAACAATCATACATCCACATTGATATGTTATTATGCATTTGGACAAAGCATATGAAGCATCATAAAATCAAAAATTACCATAACATAATTCAACAATCAATAAGCCAGTAACATATACACATTGAGCAAGCAAGAAAAACAATCAATCATGGATTCAATGCTACCTTTTAACTTTGGTTCAATTCAATCTCCTCAAGGATTTAGTATTCTCCTTGGTTCTTCTTCACAAAACCTATCAATTCAATATAATTACAAGCTATATTATCAACTATTCAAACTTGAATATAAACACTTAACCTTAAATCTACTTAAGTCCCCCTTTCTTTGATTTTTGACATTATTGTTCCTTCTTTGATTCCCTCAATATCTTGGTTCATTCCTACATAATTTTTTTATGTAGAATCCAAATATCAATTTAGATTTAACAAAATCACACTCATTCCCTTCCATTTTGAGTTGGCCTTCAAAATTTTCAATTTTGATTCCAATGATTCTAAACACTTTTTCTTGGTGTTTCTCTAACAAAAACACCTTTCGAATCTATTGGAATCATCAAAACATAGCAAAATAAATTCCTACATCAAGAACACATCATGGCCGAATTGAGTGCCTAATGACCCTATCTTGTTTTTCTTTCAAAAATCAGTCCAAACACCATTTAAGCATGATAATTCTAAATCATTTCAAGGCTTTTATCCTTCCCTAATTCATACTCATTCCAACTGAAAATGGGTAGCATCATAACCTTGGTTTACAACTTAAATTTCCAACCAAAACAAGCTTTAAACTTAACCAAAACAAAGTTCAAACTTAGCTTGATAAATTCTTGACCAAAGCTTGGTGTTTCCTCATTCAAATGCACTATCTAAGATCTACTTCTAAGCTAAAGAATTCAGTTTGGCAGCACCTCCCTTTTTTTGTCAATTTTTGGCTATTTTAGTGTAATTAGGGGGTATTTATAGAGAAATTTCAGAACCCTTCCCCCTTCATATGTGGCATGATAAGCTGCCACATAAGGGCTCATGTGGCTGCCATCAAGGGTCTCTAATTTGCTAATCATGCCAAGTGTCCATGTTCAAGCATATTCCATAGATATTTTAGGGTTAATTGGACTTAAATCTATTTAAATATCGGGCCATATTTTGCATGAATTTTTTGGGTTTTTCTTGGCCCAAATTGAAGCCCAATCTGATATGGAATTATCCAAGAAGATGGCCCAATTATAAAATATTAATTCCAAGCAATATTAAAGTTTATCAGTTACTATTCACTTGTAACTTTTCATAATTATTCTAGGTCTCCAAAATTATATTTTTCTCTATGAAAAATCCTATTTTAATATAAGAATGCATTCTGAAAAGTTTTAAAAATTTTCTCCACTTCTAACTATTTATTTTGAATTTCCTCTAAATAGGGCTTTATTAGTAAGATTTTGGGAATAAATTTTCTAAAATTAATTCTTGTATTTTCAGGGCTTGAAATCAATTTTATAAATTTGATCAAATATTTAGGTAATTATTTCACATTTTTTCCAAAATTATTGAGGCCTTTAAATATTTAAAATAATTATTTTTCAGTCAATTTCTATTATTTTCTCAAAAAACCTCTGTTTTCAGGAAATTCCGTAAATAGCTATTTTTAAACTATTTTTACCTTTTGGGCCTCCATTGAGGTTTCAAAACCTCTAATTTACCTTTTACGATTTTTTTAAAAATTTTCTAGAATTTTTCTCAAATTTTTCTATTTTGCCCTTTCTAGACTGATAATTCTAAAAATATTAGTTTGGACCCTATCGGGATTTTATATCAAAAGTTATTTTATCCTTCGGTCTACTTTCTGTATTGGCCCACAACAAGATTTTTAACTTTCAATGTTAGGATAAATTTTTCAAGATGTGACACTAAACGTAGCCATAAGGTTTACATAACTTACTAGGACCAAAAAATCACATAAAGGTTAAGACCTACTCACTTGAACTTCAGCCATTTCTCTTGATTTTTGAGTTTTCTTTCTAGCTTTTCTAAAATTATTTTATTAGGTTAATCCTACATAATTTTATATAAGGAATCCAAATATGATCTTAGATTTACCAACCTCAACTTCCTTCCTTATGAAACTTCTTTGGTTTAAAGATTTAGGGGTTTTCCCCAAAAATCTCACTTTTGATTCTAATACTTCCAACTAGGGGTGTTCATAGGACGAGATGGGACCGGGACAGGCCTGTCCCCGTGAACAGGGACAGGACAGGGATTTTGTCCCGTGTCCCGTCCCGTCCCGGTCTTGTCCCGGTCCCGTCGGGACCGGGACGTCCCGCTTCCCCCTTTTTTTAAAAAAAGATACCATAATTTTTTATATGAATTTTTTTATGTTATAATACTTATTTTTTATTGGGCTTTTAAAGATAAAAACATTATAAAAAATATTATGTAGAAAGCTTAATTATATAGCATAAAAAAGGTGTAAAAATAATACTGTAAAAAAAACACCGTAAAAAAAAAACACTATATAATGACTTTATATGAATTATTTTATTGAGGAAGGAGATTTTGTTGAGATAATACTACAACTTAAGAGCTACAAATCACCATAAAAATAAGAGTTATTATTAATAAGTAAATTGAATAATCTAATAATTATTATTAATAAATAATTTTTAAAAGAAAAAAAAATCCCGGGATGGGACGACCCCGTCCCGTCTCGTTTTTGTCCTGTCTTGAAATTTTTGTTGTCCCGTCCCGTCCCTTCCCGAACTCACCGGGACCGGGACGGGACAAATTGAACACCCTTACTTCCAACTTCACTTTTTTTGACTTGGTTCCCCATAATTTTCCATTTTAAATCCACTAGAAATGTTAGAATCAACAAAATCACATCCTAAGCACAAGAATCAGTCAAGGTCGAGGCACCTCTTAGGGTCTCCAATTCATGAAATCATTAAACTATCACGCAATACCACTTGGTTTCTACTCCTTTGTATCCTTTAGTCATATTTCTAACATAAATCTTATCATTTCTCATACTTAAACATTTTGGTCAGCAACATCAAAGTAAGGTTTCAAACCTTCCAAACTCAACCAAACCAAGAACAATCAAGATAGGCATCAAGATAGATGCTAAAATCATCACATACCTTGATCTTGAAGCTTAAATCTTGTTCCTTTTTCTCGGCCTTGACCCTCACGTTTTTTCTCTTCATTTCTCTCTCCAATTTTTTGCAAAGTTTTTCCTCTATAAACGCTTGCCAAAATGCTCTTTCAGGGAGTATTTATAGCCAAAATTATGACAAGAGTTGTCAACTTTGCGCTTGATAAAATGTGACAATTCCAAGGCCACTTGTCCTAAGCTCAAGTTTTCCTCCGCAAGAACTTGCCAAGTGTCCTCATGACATCATATCCTTGATTTCATCAACCTTCTTTCTTGCCTCATCATGCCATGTGGCGAAATTTCATGAAAAGGAAAAGAGAAGATTAGATCTTGACCCTTAGATCAAACTTGAACTGCAAGTTTTTTCCTAATTTACTTGACCTACATTTGTCCAAATTTTTTAATGGCCTTTTGGAGCTCAGAAAATTTTATGAGAAAATTTTATGAATTTTTTGGACCATAACTCTTCCTTAACTATTTCTTTTTGAATTTCACATAAAATGCCTCTTAGGGGCATGACTAGACTTTATATTTTATTAAAGCCACTTTGCTGGCCTTTTAGGGATGTGACTAATTTTATAAACTTTTTTAGCCTCTTAACTATTTATTCCCCATTTTTATGTATATTTTTCAGGCCTCTTTATGACTCAAATAATTGCATTTAGATAATTACCTCAAATTAAGCCATTATACTAAAAATTCCATTAAAGCTACTGTAGGGGTATTTTTCATCATTTATCTTTATCAAAAGGCCTTTATCCACCATTTTCTATTTTCTAAGATTTTTCTATAATTTTCTGTATACTTTTCATAATTACCCCTATTGGCCTCCAACTTCATGAAATTACGGTTTTGCTCGTGCTTGGGCTCAACCCTATGAATCATCATTTTGAGGCCTGAACCTTAGTCTTAGGCCTACACCTAAAATATTTCCCTTTCTGAGCCATTGAGACTCTCCTGGAGCCTCTGACTTCATTTACACTTTTGTTCTTAGAAATTTTCTCACTTTGGAGTTTAATCCCTATTCCTATTCTAGCTTCCTTTCGCATCTTTGGGACTTCTACTCAAAAGAGTTTGGTAGCCTACCTTCTTTAGGCTACTTTTTAAACTTCTAAGCCTAAAAATTAGGATGTGATAGAATATAAACTTGGATCATATAGGAATTTAGTTTTATTAAAAAATGACTATTAAAATATATAGCTAAATAATTCAAATGCAAAGATATATAACAATTTAGTATAACTATATTTTAAATCTAAATCATTGAAGTTACTAAATAAAATCAAATTCAAAAACAATAATTATAAATTCAACAAAGATGATCAAATGTCAGATTGCCATCATCTTCATTGTCTTCAAATTCTTCGCCTTCACTATTATAATCTCCATTTGCCTGCCCTATATCATCATCATCATTATCATTATAATCTTCCCTAATGTTACCAACATTCAAATTAGCATTCAGGCCAACATCAAATATTGGATTAACAATGTTCTCATTAATCTCATGATGTTGAGGAGCCTTAGCATCTTCTTCCTCCACACCCTATTTGTCTATTCTTCCTTCAGTAATCCATTTATCATCAAAATAAATATCATCAAAGTCATAATTAGAAGCTCTATTATTTTACTTCCTTGTTAGCTTCAAATTGCACATGACAAATGCCAAGTGATTCATCTTCTTTTAATACAATCAGTTTCTCCTTTTGGTATGAATCTATACAAAATAGAAAAATACTTATTATTATTCTAACCTTCAAGCAAAATTATGTTGAAAAGTTTACAAAAAAAAAATATATGTCTTATCATCTCAAAAGAACTCCAATTATGTTCAAAACCAAAAGAGTTGCAACATAAGCTAATAATGCAAATTGCAATTCTTTTAAGTTCTAGGCATTCATCTAAATAAGAATCCAATCATTTTGTTGGAGTCAATTTTTTTCTTAATGCTTGTGCAGTTTCACACCCAAACATACCTTTTTTTATGATTAAAGTTAGGCAATTGATCCTCAATTTTCTTAAGCTCATCTTTATCCTCTATCATTCTTGAGAAGCAATCATATAATTCTTGTTTGATCATATAATTTGGCTTAAGATCAATGTCATGATGGAAATGAGGATTAAGATAGTATGCTGTTGCATGCAAAGGCCTATGTAGTTGACTTCCCACCTCTCATCAATTATATTCCATATAAGCTCATAACTATGACAATCAATGAATAAAAAGAGTCATTCAACAAAAATACAGAAGTAATCAAGATATAAAAAACATAAAAATTACATTAATAAAATTAAACACAATTTAATTTAATACTTATTTCTTTTTAACAATATTAAAATTTGTTTGATATTTTCCTTTGCACTTTCCATTGCCTCATATATGAATCCCATAGCTAGCTTCTCTTCTTAATCTACTAAGTGAAGAACTTTAACAAGAGGAGCGGTAGCTTTTAGACATGTTACACAAATTTTTCCACAAATTATTGCCAATAGCACTTCCAGCCATTTCCTTTCCATCTTTAGTGGATGAATATTTGCTATTCTTCAACTCTTGAGAATTAAACAAATTTATAAGTAGTACTCTATGGTCATTAAGACATGACAAAGTCAGATATGCAGTGGCAAATTGAGTTGCAGCAGGCCTGACTATGTCCCTTTCATTTGTGTATTTTCTCAAAAGGTTAATGAGCATCGATCTTGTATAAATATATGTAGTGATTCTTCTACCCTTGCTAATGGTTTCTTTGTGCAACACAATTTTTTTCAAATTCCTCCAACATTAAGTCAATACAATGGGCTGCACAAGGAGTCCAATACAAATGTTTCCTTTTTCCATCAACTTTTGCCCAACTGCTTTGCAATTTGTAGCATTGTCTGTTACTCTTTGAACCACATTTTGCTCTCCCACTTTATCCATAACTTCATCAAGCATCTCAACTACATTGTCAGAAATCTTAGAAGTTTCAGAAGTATCTAATGAACACAAAAATACTGTCCCTTTAAAAAATTGCAAATTGATCACCTTTTTCTATCAGTCCACCCATCAGACATTATGGAACAACCTGTTGTTATCTATTCACTTTTAAAGTGATAAAGCATAGTCTGTGTGTTTTTCACTTCTAGATTTAAGTATTTCTCTCTAATCTCATGAGAAGTAGGAGGCTTAAATCCTTGACCAAATCTTCCTATGACTTCACATATCTTTATAAACTTAGGATTTTTTATACAATTAAAAGGAATGGCACTTGTATAAAAAATTGAGCTACTTGTTAGCAAGCTTCTTCCCTCAAGTCTTTCTTAAACAATTGATTAATGGTTGATTGGGAGATTGACCCTTTCTTATTATTTTTTGAATTTCTCAAGAAATTCATGAGTACTTTCTCTGACTTTTGAGATTCAACTTGTGCTTTAGTGCCTTGATCTTCTTCTTTACTAACATCAACCCATTGTTTTTTCCTTTTAGATGAGGCACATTTGGCTTCACAAACATGTTGTAGTATTGTAGTTTTCACTTCTTCAGGAACATAAGCTTCTACATCCATTTTAGTGCATGCTAGATGATGTTTGAATATGTAAATACCTCCATTGACAATTTTTTCACAATAGTTACACTTTACTTAGCTATTCCCATCAACATCTATCCCATGTTTCTATCCTATATCAAATCTATTACTCAGATAGTTTTTCCTTGCAGCAATAACTTTTTTCCCAGTATTTTCTCTTGCACTTGAAGACATCTTCAATTTAATATATTATCTACTTTATGATTAGTTAAAATAAATTATAAGATTGAAAAATAAACTAGAGATTAGATGATCATCAAACTAACAATTAAGCAAAAGTTTTTATATAAAGCAAATAGCCAGTAAAGTGAAACCAAATTTGTTTGTTTGATATGAGCTTATTTTTGTTAAATGTTAAATGAAACAATTAGAAAGAATGATGAAATACTACTAGAATGAAAGATGAAACAACATTGAAAATTAACCCATGTAACTCCTCCTAATATTTTAACAAAGACCATTGTGTTCTTCAAAACACATATACAATGTATGAAAAAAAAATCATAAAAAGTTACAGAAAAAAACAAAAATACTTACCCAATTTCAGAGTCAATACATAGTTGCTTTACTTCATGGTTTCCTACGCTACTATTCAAAGGAAGTCCAAATTATTTCAGCCTCACACTACTTTCACACATAAGCCTATTAAAAATTAATTAAAAAACATATGTCAAAGTAGTCAACAAACAAGCAAACTGTGTTTTTCTTCTATTATATAATATAATATACATTATTTTAATAGATAAGCACCATATCCAACTTTCACTCTAAAAAAAGGTACATGGTAGCTACATGCCTACACAATACACACATCTATTATATTTCAAAACGCAAAACTCACTTTTCACGAGGCCCTTTTCACTCTCTTGTTCTTCTCCTTCTTCCTTCCTCCTCCTGCCTCGTCTCAAGTTAAAACCAGAAACCAGTAGTAGTAAGTAGAGGCGCAAAGTTATGAGCGAAGAAAGAAAGGTGCAAACTTGGGAAAGAAAGATGGCAGCGATAGTGGCACAAGGTTGCGAGCTTAAAATAGGGCAAGTTATACAAGTACTCTTTTTTTTCCTTAACATAATATAATTTTTTTAGCTTTTATTTTACTATTTTAGTATTTTATTAACTAGATCTACCTGACTTGCTTAACTTGGTCTTGAAACAGTGAGTTTAATGAGTTTGACCGAGTCAAAATCAAGTTTGGTCGAGTATATGCATGTAACGAGTTTGCAAGCGAGTTTACTTAATTTTCTTAGCTAGAAATGTGAACTCGGTAAACTTGGCAAGTTGACTCGTGAGCTTGACAACACTAGTCAGAAGTGCCCTATAATAAAAATAAGAGGAAGTGTTAAGTTTTATCACAACTTTAGGCAAACCCATACCCCAGTTAGTGAAATAATCCTTCTTGCCTTTTCCTCACATAGGACTGGTCTTATTACAAGAAATTATACTAGATTTTTTTATTTTAAATGTAAGAATCAATCTATAAATTAATTAGAATCCACACCTATGTTAGAAGGTTTAAATTATAGCAGCACACTTAAGAGCAACATCCTTTGGAATTTAGAGCTACTAGTTCATGAGCCCAATGACTCCAATCACCTACAAGTATCATAGAAAATGCATTGTTCATATTTGAACCCGCACTATTAGAGAAAAGACCTCTAATAATGGTTAAAAAGGACTTGTCACTACAGTTTTTGAGGCGTAGTGAATTTTGTCGACATTATAAGCAAAACATTTCGTGAAGGTTTATAACCACCGTGAAAAATTAACTTTCTATGGTAGTTTTATAATGTAACTGTCATGAAAATGTAACTTTCCACAGCAGTTTTATAACATAACCGCTGTGGAAAGTTAACCACCATAAAAGGTTTAGTTTGTTTTTTTTAAATTGATTCAATTTCCTACACAACCTCTCTACAATGCCAAACCAATTATAGACCAATTCCAACTAGCATAACAGAAGAATGCAAAACCATCTCAAGACATAAACTCAAACCTAATACTAACACAACTAATGTTTTCAATTCTTATTCAATCAACTACACATAATAATCAACAACTTGACTAATTAATATTTCCACTAAACATATATAATAAACAATGAACTAAAATGTGAATGACTTAACTAATTTACGTTTTCAAAGTTCTCAAGCATTGTTGTTGACAAAGCATCTCTTATTGAGTTGATTTCTTTGGGATTATATGGCACACTACCTTGGAATACCTATAAATGAAAAAAAACAAAGTCATTAATCAACTGTATCAAAAATGTGAAAAGAATTAAAGAATTATAATGCAACTTATATTTACCTTGTCTAACTTCTCAGTAACTCATGTCTCAATGATATCATTCATATAGTGGATGATGTAATATATGTATTCAACACTCCTAGCCTGCCAATGGTACTAACAAAATGAAAAATAAAATTGAATATCTAATTTTCATTATCTAAAAAATTTATAAACATTAAATTTGATTATTTAAAAAATTTATAAACATATACTTAGATCAAACCACATACTTGTAGGAGAATTCATGTTGGTAATAGCTTATTTTTTTGCTTGACCACCATATTAAACTATGAAAAGCCCTATCAACAATCAGAAAATAATAATATTAGAGTATGTTCTCGTAATTAATATATAAATATAAATTCATATGTCAATAACATCTTTAGTTTTATTTTGTGGAGCTCCATGAAGGAAATCGAACAAGTAGATACTGTTATCAAGGACGCAAAAACAATGAGGGTCCACTGATAACTGCAAAATACAAACCATATTAATTATAATCTTGTATATATAATTTATGTGTGTCACAAAATAATAATATACTTACCCTTCTAAGTAAAGTACAAAATATAATTTCTTCATCGTCTGGGTGATTGTGGTCATCATGTAGATCGACCTCGCTTCCATAGTGTTTATTACTTTCTGCACATTTTGAGGACACATAAAGCCATATGTGCCCTCAAGTCCTCTCTATCCTTGCAAACATGGGTAATGTGTCCATTGTTCAAATAAGAAAAATTAGGATGGCATAAGTATAACATAAATAAGAAAATGATATTGTAACTTACAAAATAGCCAATCATATAAAGACTATATCCAATTTTTTAAAGTCAAGGAACTGAACAAGGTCCTTCTTGTCAATGGTGAAGTCATATGTTAAATCTGAACCCACAATTCCTAGTGGTATTTTGAAAGTAAGTAGCTGCTCCATTTGTTGCGCCATGGAATGAAAAACTGCTAAACTTCCATACATAAGCTCAACATCAACATCAAGAAGCTTGAGGATAGGAACTACGTTCTTTGTTGCCTTTATCGCTATTGCTTTCTTTCTCATTACTACTAGCTTTCCAACAAGTCTTCTTAGCCACAGAATGAAATTTCCTTTTGCCTAGGCTAGTAGTCAAACCTCATCAGTAGAGTTAGGCATTGGCATATCATTTTGGCCATTACAAACTTTATCCATTGTCACCCTTACTTGATCCTTTGAAACTTTTTTCCATGGATTGTGTACTTGAGAATGCTCGACCATTAATGATGTAGTGAGGTGAACTTTTAGAGCCTATATAGAGAGCACACGACGGTCCATTGTCTTGGGTATGGTTAGGGCTAGGGTCAAGGTTAAATACTGTCAACTGTTGCGCCTGATTATTACTACCCTTTCCCACTTTTAATCATAGGTGAACCCTGAAACATGGAAAAAAATTACTTAAGGCACGTTAAATAAACTTAAACAGATTAAATTAAATGAACCTTGACAAGATTTGAGAAGATGTGATTATTACCTGTGACGGTTCAGATACTTGAGACATTTGGAATCCGGTTGTGCCCATTATCATCATAGCCTGTTAAAACTTAGCATCGTACTCCTCATGCAACTTTTGCATCTCTACCTTATGCTCTTGTCTGAGTTGAGCTCAAACTTTCTCTATTTCTTCTTGTAATCATTGGTCAAACTTTTGTTTAGATACATGTCAACAGAGGATGAACTAGTTCCTTTTCGTGAACCAGGGTCAAAGAACTATTTAATATCAATCCCTTTAGGGGCCCCGAGATCGTCAAAGATAACATGATATACTTTCTTTTCATATATAACCAAGGAGACAAGTTGTAAATTACCAAGAGAAATGGCCAAGCACTATGTGTGTTGTTGAATTACTACATGGATTAATTCCATCCATACAATGCCCAAACTGAAGGTTTGTTGGCTTGCTACTAAATTGAGAAATTTTTTGATCTATTGCTTTTTACTGAGAAGAATCCGCTGGGTGACGAAGTTTTCCATCACATATTTTCTTATTAGAATGTTGTCTTAAGTTTTTTTGCTTTTGTTGCATTAGCAAATAAAAATACTTAAACCATGGTACTATTGGAAGATGTCACAATAAAACTTTAAAGGAGGACTTTTGGTCATCTCATCACAATCACTACCGTCTTTCTTCACTTCCTATCTTGAAGTGCCATATTTAGGGCACTTATTCAATCTTTCATACTCATTTCTAATAATATGCAGTCATTAGAGCATGCATGTATCTTCTCATATTCTAAACCCATCAAACACAATTTTCTTTACCTCATACATTCCTTTTGTAAGTAAATTCCCTTTTAGAAGAATATCACTCAACAATTTGAGTATTTCAATAAAACTAGCATCAATCCAACCATTTCTTGCCTTCATCAACTTCAACATAGTTGTCAACCTTGTGTAATCATTTTTACACTCTAGGTACAAAGGCGTCTCTGCATTACTATGTAAGCTTGCACATATGGGAGAGTATTGTGCAAAGGACTTAGACCTTATATCATAGAATATATCCAAAATTCTATCACTAAAGTCATCATTCACAACCTTCTCCTTTCCAGACAGAGTAGTCTTTTCTCTAATTCGTCATGCCATATCTAATTTGTGTACTTCAAATTTATCTCATCACAGATAAGATGCTCTCTTATCTCAAGAATACTCCGCCAACTATTGTTTAACCATTTGCCATAAGGACAATAATACAAGCCATCTCTATTGTTAGGGCCATTTCTCTGAGTAAACTTAAAAAGCTTTTCAACCCCATTCTCATATTTTTTTGCTAATTCTCCGAGCAATCATCCAACTACGATCCATTGTTCTATAGAGTTAATGAACATAGTTATCAAACTCAATTCTAGCTACTTAATTTGATTATTCAAACAAATAAAATAATTAAGTATTAGTTAATAAATTAGAATAAACTAACATTTAATTACAATTAAAGGGAATGTCTTTTTTATTTTATAAAAATTTTATTCAACTAACTAACAATATAAGAAACAAATACAAGACAAATTTGAACAACTATAACTAACAAAATAAAAACAACAATCCCAAACCAATTTAATGAATAAAGATTCTTAAAGTTAAAACTTCTGAATTTAAAACTGGAACACAAATGATATCTCTTTGCTATGAAATTTTAAACAACACTTTATTATTAATCAAAGTTCATAACATAGAAAAATGGTCAAGCACTTAACAAATTATTTATTGTAAATATCAAAATTTATTACAAAAGTTTGACAAAAATTCAAAATAAAATGTCAAAAATTATAAAAAGATTACAAACTTAAAAATTAATCAACTTTGAAGATTTAAACATGTTTCTAATGCCATGTATAGGAAGTAATTGCAGTTTTCTAATTTTAAATGTCACCAACCAACCCTCCAAGCATATAGATTATCAAAATAAATAATGCAAACATCCAAAATGTAAAATCAGTAAATCCATTTGACATATAACAGATTTATCATCAA
>NW_021632089.1:0-65515 GCF_004799145.2 Neltuma alba | reverse complement strand
TTTTACTGGTTTTCAAGTTTTTGTAAAGGCATTCATGTGTTTTCATCATGGCCACAAATGCAGACTGAATAAGACTGGATAAACAAATGGTAACCATGGTGACATGATAGGCATATATCAGAGTCCTCTCTGCCACATCTGTTTACAACCTCAACAGGGGTTGTTCACAACCGTAACAGAAATGATTAACAACATTGGCAGTGCCCTTCACAACTCACTCGGGGTATAACACAGCTGTTAACTTAATTATATTATGAGCACATATAACGACCTTAATAGCAAAAATTGGGAGTATTTTAAAGTTATTAACAGCTTTAAAAGAACCAAATCATATTACAGTAGATTTTTATTGCAGCAATTCATTTACAACCTCAACAGGGATTGTTGACAACCCGAACAGAATTGGTTAACAACCTTCGCATTGCCCCTGACAACTGACGCTGGGGATACCACAACCTCCACATGAGATCTAATTCTAACCAAATCATATCATATTATGACTTTAACACAGCTCGAATGTCTTAAGAAATCACTGAACACTGGAAGTAGGAGAAATTGTCACTTTATATCAGTAACATAATTGAGACTACTAATGACAACCTGCATGGCGTCTAATAACAAGTCTATTACAACCTATTCACCAGTACATCAAAAATACAGAACTGATGTTATATCAGATTACAACCAGGTGTCATTTACCACTTGATATATATATGTACAACATAACTACACCAAATTTACAACCTATTCAAAAAAGCATACGTGTTGCATGTGTGGATAATGACGGACAACTTGAGGTGTAAGTTATGACATTTACAAAAAAAATGCTGTCACAAGCATTCACAAAACGAAATATCAACAAGCCACCAGCAAAGCTCAACTTGGATTGGGGTTCTGGCAAGTCTTCACAGTGTGGCCTGGCTCATGGCATCTTCCACAGTGGTGAAGTTTTTTACTTTGAAATTGAGATTCAATCCTTCTTTTCTTTGGCCTCCCTGAGGGTCTTTTAGTGATTGGTGGCTGTAAAAATGTTCCCGTCATCATCTGTGTAACGGTGAGAGCTTCGGGACGAGGACAATCATGTGTCGCAATTGGCCTCATACTACTTGCATATATCTTCTCTTGGGCTGACAGCTTATAGCAATCATCTACAAATTCATAAACACTACCATGAAGTAGCTTTATCACTGCACAGGCATGAGCACAAGGTACTCTGCTCATTTGCCATGCTAAACAAGTACATTTCTGAGCTGTGAGATCAACAGTGACACAAATTATTCCAGTAGGAGATGTAGTATCAACTTGAACTCAGTTATCTCCATAATATACAGTATGCATATTCTCCGCTCTTGCTACTTTTTCTTGCAACTTGGACTCAATATTTGGCCCAACGCCATTTGTCCAATTTTCCATTGCCATTTTGCTTGCAACCATCTTCTTGGCTAATTTCTCCATATGCTCATGTATGAGAACTGACACATTGTGCTTCCTCTCCTTCAAAATCCAGGCATTAAACGACTCAGCAACATTAGTGGTGATGTTATCCCATCGTTTAAACGGGAACTTGCTTAAAGCCCACCGATCTACATCTCCTTGAGTGTCAACCCAATCAGCCAATTGTGGACAGAATGATCTAAGTTTCCCCATTGCAGCAACATATTCATCCTCAATCCTTGCATAGGCGATTCCATCCAGCATTTTCAATGCAACGTCCTTTGAAGTACCTGAAACTCGTCCCCTGCCTCGGTTAATTTTTAAATAATGTGCACTAAAATTTTCTTTCACATGCCTATAACAAAAAGCATGTCTCTCGCCACCAAATATTGTTCGCACAACACCTATAATGGCATTATTCCGATCTGAAACTATCGTTGTCTCCACTGATCTTGTGATGTCTTTGACGTTCTGGAGAAACCAAGCCCAATCATCATATGTCTCCCCACTAACTATAGCATATGCTAATGGAAATAGTTCATTGTCTACATCATATGCATTAGCTGAAATCAATGTCCCCCTGTAAGGACCACTTAGATGACAGCCGTCTATATAAAGTATATGTCGACACCCTTCTAAAAATCCATTAATTGAGCATCCATAAGCAATGAACACCCTCTGAAATCTGTTACTATCCAACCCTTCCCATCGAGCACTTGTGTTTGGATCAGTTTCAATGAGCCTTTCACAAATCTAGGGAATTGCCATGTATGAATCCTGTGCACGACCATGTATTTCCCTCAATGCTCTTTCTCTACCCCTGTATGCTTGATTATAATTCAGTCGCACCCCATATTCTCTATACAGATCTCTTCTAATTTCATTAGCATTCTTGTCTATATTACACCTCAAAGAATCTATCATGATTGATGATGTTAAGTTTGACCCTCTAGAGTGAGATACAACCAAGCTGTCCTGTGCATAATGCACATGCTCACTTCTTAAGGTTCTAATTATTAACAACTCAGAATCTTGTCTTTGTCCCATTGAGTATGCACCCATATACCACGGGCATCCCTCCGCCATACACTTCACAATGATCTTTTGTTGATTGTTCTTCACAAACTTGTATGAAAACTTCACAGCAATACTGTACCTATACAGTGCTTGCCTAAGAGCCACTGCATTAGGAAAAATCTGTCCTTCTCCGATAACCAAACCCTTCCACTTTGTTGAATTCATTTCCGGAATTGGGGTTGGCATCATTTCTGAACCACATAGCAACAATAGTGGGTCTTCACTAACCACATTAGGTGGAGACATGGACAATGTATCTGAACCTCCGAACAAGTCTTCCATCCTACATAACAGAACAGGTCAAGGGGTCGTTAATGACAACCTTCGATCACTATAATAACAACTTATGCACAACAGTTGATAATAGCTAATATTACTTCAAAATTTAAATAACACAACTTACACATGTTGCTCTTCTATTACAACATCCCTTGTTAGTTGTGAATTTTGATCTCCATTTTCTCCTATATATACATGACCATTGTCGCCATTGAAGTTAATCAAATGTTCTACTCCTTCATCATCTACAAGGTCCACAAATGTACACTCATCAAAGGTTACTGTGAATTTCATAACCATTCCATTACTTTCTTTTCCTACAATTGATGCCACCATTGTTCTAAATTCTCCATATGACGTCCCTTCCTTTATCATTCTTGTTCTCACACCACCTCCAACATACTGCGTTTCACCTTCTACACCATTAATAAATTGTCCTCCTATATGGAGGTAGCAAAACAATTGCTTTGCACTGGAAGTTGCCATCCTGGATATCAACCTGCCAGAATCACTTGTTAATAACAAGTCATACAGTTATGTTAACAACCTTCAATGTACCCATTAACAACACATTTAACCATCGCATTTGAGGGGTTACAATAATAAATATCTGTTATTTTCCACTCATTTCCATCAGCAACACAGCATCATTGCCCGAAAAACAGAGCATCATTCGCCGAAAAACAGAGCATTGCTTTCTAACCATAGCCACACATAGTAAAACCACACCTAACATGATTAAAACCACATATGACTAAAATGAGCCTCCCTTGATATTTCTAGAGAGCTGAATCACATGCTTAATACCAACGTATAAACACCCAATCAACTTTTCAGACTAGCATTAAAGCTGCGACTGGTTATTAATAACAAGTCATACAGTTATGTTAACAACCTTCGATGTACCCATTAACAACACATTTAACCATCGCATTTGAGGGGTTACAATAATAAATATATGTTATTTTCCACTCATCTTCATCAGCAACACAGCATCAGTGACCAAAAAACAGAGCCTCATTCACCGAAAAACAGAGCATTGCTTTCTAACCCTAGCCACACATAATAAAACCACACCTAACATGATTAAAACCACATATGACTAAAATGAGCCTCCCTTAATATTTCTAGTGAGTTGAATCACATCTTTAATACCCACATATCAACACACAATCAACTTTTCAGACCAACATTAAACTTGACACTGGTTGTGTACAGAAGAAGAGAAATGTTGTTAATGATGAGACATACCAAGAAGATGAAGAAATAATGTCGCTTGCCTACGATGGAGTACCAGCACATAACTCCCTTCTTTCTTTCAGAAGCTTCTCTTCCTTGTGCATGCATAACAAACAACCGCACTAAATGAAGCCAATCAGCGTCTCTCCCTCTTTTCTTTCCTTTATCAATGACTGAGGGCAAGTACGTAATATCACAACTCAAATTATTTACCCAGAGGTCCCTGGGGACTTATGAGGAATTTGGGGATTTCATGGGACCTTCTGGTAGTAAATTGTCTTCTGTGGGACTCTACAGTAATTTTCCCAACATCTTAATGGTTCTGCAAAGATTCGGCTCACGCAACACCCAGGGTTTGACGTACATCTAATACAGCATCAACTTGTGCAATTAACATCTTATCTCTCTCTCTCTCTCTCTCTCTCTTATCCTGCTCCCAAGTTAGCGGGTATTTAAGTACATTGGACTGCTTTTGCAACACCTGGGAAGAAATTGGTCTCTAAAATCGGTGCATTATATTTCTGAATTGACTAAAATATGTCTCTAGAACTGTTGAGCATTATCTTTTTGGCATTTCGAATCTCTCATCAATTCACTTTATTATTTAACTTCTTCTAGATCAAAATTTAAAATTTAATTTCTGAGGTGATTTTTTTTATAAAAAAAAAAATCATTCCCATTTGACATTGTTTCCATATTGAAATCTACTGTAAAATATCTATCCATTTAGAGTAAAATACTCGATTACCCTTCTAGTTTGTATTAATTACACAAACCTCCCCTCTATTTTAAAAATATACAGTTTAGTTTAATCAATTAATACCATTAAAAAAATTCTTAAAATATTATTTTTAACTGAAATTTATATTAAAATAAATTTTATTTACTATTTTATCCCTCATTTTAATAAATTCCTAAATTATATTTTTACAATTACACAATATATTTAGTTAAGAAAAACATAAAAGATTTGATTAAAAATTTAACTAATTTTTTCAAGATATATATACTTAACTAAATATGTTTATAAAAGACTTGATTTTAATCGGTTTAGTTTTATTTGTTGATTGACTGGAGGTTTTAAAATAATTATTTTAGCTAAAAAATTTATTATTTATGAAAAATTATATATATATATATATATGATAGTTATACCATTAAAATTTTGATTAGATTATTTATTTATAAATATTTGAGGTACTATTAAATTTTTTATGGTTCAATTTTGAGGTTTAAATTTCAAATGAGATTTTTAGAATTTAGAACATAAAAATTTCATATTTAGAAATTTTGGAAAATTATTTTATTAAAGTAAATAATTCTTAGCTTCAAAATACTTAATTTTGGGTTTTGAGAGTTGCGAGAATTTAAAATAAAAATTTAACTAATATATAAGTTTAATTAATTAGCTTATATTAATATGTGATTATATTAATTGTGTAAATTAATTATTAGTTGAGCAAAGGATTGACTTTGTGGTAATCCTTTCTATTGCTTTGGCGAGAGGTAACTACTTTCCACTTGTTATATGTGTTAATATGTTGTTTGTGATTATTTTACTATTTTGGAATAATGATTTGCTATTTCAAAGTTAAGGAGATATGTTATACTTTTTGGGCTATAAAAATTCATCTTGTGGGATTTTTGGAATTATGATTGAGCTGTTTGAAAAGCTATATGATCTATATCTTATGGATATATGTTGAGAAAATACTAGATATTTCTTATTATATTGTGAAAGATTGGTTGTGATTTAAATTTTGAGTTGAGTCTTGTTCTACTGCATGGTAAGGCGTCGTTGATGTATATTGGTTGGCTTCCTTCGTCCCCAGAGTGAAAGATAGGCCTTTGTGACTTCTTATTCATCCCCTACGGTGTGGGATAGGCTTATCTGTCTAATTGGTCCCATATAGTGAGGAATAGACTTATGTGGCTTGTGTGTTAGTCCCGTAATGAGGGTTTAGATGATTAAGATTATCTAAACATACATAATTTATATTTCCATTGATATATCTATATTTCTTGAGATTTAATAATGGTCCAACTTGACACCTCACAAGCATGTGCTAGTATGTATGATGAGTCAGAAAGCTGGTTACTGAAGTTTTTGTCTCATCCCGTGGTTTTTACTCTCTTCAGGTAATAGTTCAAGTGGTACCCCATCAGGGAAGACTTCAGAAGCATAGTGTGCTGTTATATCTTGTATAGTCTCTCTGCTTTTGTTTTATGTGCTAATTTATTATATATTGCTACATATGTCCCATCTATTCTAATATTGTAAATAATACTTTTAATTGCTACTATCTAATATGAGAGGGTCATTAGAAAGCTAGTTACCTCTAAGATTCTGCATGTGATGTGACAACCGTTCTTTCAAAACACATTTAAATTAAATCAAACAATTTATTCAAAAGATTAATCATGATAGAAAAAAAACTTTAAAATTATAAAATCATTATCATGATTAAAAGAAATAAACTTATATTACGAGCAATATCAATCATTAACTTGGGTCTTGGACTTTTAAAATCCAGAAATATCATTCAACCATTAGCCCAGACCAAACTCATACTTTCAAACATATAAACTGATAAATCATTTTAATATAAGCTTTGAAGTCCATTAGTCAAAAGTCAACACTTTAAAAAAGTGTTATATGCAGAATCTTAGAGGTATCTGACATTTTAACGGCCCTCCATATCAGATAGTAGTAATTAAAAGTATTAATTTAGAATATTGAAGTAGATGAGCTCTATGTTGCAATATATAATAAATCAGCACATAGAACAAAAATATGAAAGCTATACAAGCTATAACAGCACACTATGTCTCAGAAGCCTTTCCTGATATACCACCACCTGAACTATCACTTGATGATAGTAAAAACCATGGGATAAGACAAATGCCTCAGTAACCAGCTTTCCAACTCATCATACACTAACATGTGCTCGTGAGATGTCAAGTGGGACAATTATTAAATCTCAAGAAATATAGATATATCAAAGAAAATATAAAATATGTATATTTAGATAATCTCAATCATCCAAACCCTCATTATGGGGGCTAACATGTGAAAACCGTTCTCTCAAAACCCTTTTAGATTAAATCTAACAATTTATTCAAAAGATTAACCATAATAAAAAAAAACCTAAAAATTTTGAAATCGCTATCATGATTAAAAGAAATAAACTTATATTACGAGCAACATTATTAATTAATTTGGGTCTTGGACTTCCAAAGTCCAGAAGCCCAAACCAAACTTATATTTTTAAACATACGAATTGATAAATCATTTTAATATAGGCTATAGAGCTCATTAGCCAAAAGTCAACACCTTCAAAAGACTGTCATGTGGAGAGTCTGAGATGTCTTTGGCCTTCTAGTAGCCCTATCATACTAGATAGTAGTAATTAAAAGTATTAGTTTACAACAATAGAGTAGATGAGCCCTATGTGGCAATATATAACAAATCAACACATAAACACAAAAGCAGGGAGGCTATACAAGCTATAACAGCACATTATGCCTCCAGAGCCTTCCCTGATGGGCCACCACTTGAACTATCACCTGAAGATAGGAAAAACCACAGGGTGAGACAAACGTCTCAGTAACCAGCTTTTCAACTAATCATACATACTAACACGTGCTCATGAGGTGTTAAGTGAGACAATTAATAATTATCGAGAAATACAGATATATCCATCGAAATATAATTTCAATCATCCAAACCCTTACTATGGGGCTAACACACAAGCTACATAAGTCTATCCCTCACTATGGGGGATCAATCAGACATATAGGTCTATCCCTCACTCTGAGGGACGAATAAGAAGCCACAAAGGCTTATCCCTCACTATGGGGGAAGAAGGAAGCCAACCAATGTGTACCAATGGCGGCCTTACCATGTGGTAGGATAACGCTCAATCCAAAATCCAAGTAACAACCAATCATTCACATTACAACGAAAAATGTCTCAATCTTTCCTTAGTATAATCCATAAGATATGAATCATATATCTTTTCCAAACTTCTCAATCACAATTCTAAAAATCCCACAAGACAATTTTCATAGCTCAAAAGATATAAGATATCTTCTTGAATTCCAAATAACAAATATTATTCAAAAATAACAAAATACTCACAAATAACATATTAGCACATATAACAAGTGGAAAGTGGTTACCTCTTGCCAAAACAATACTAAGGATTACCACAAGGTTAATCCTTTGCTCAACCAATAATTAATCTACACAATTAATATAACCACATATTAATATAAGCTAATTAATTAATTAATTAAGCTTATATATATTATTTAGATTTCTAATTTAATTTAATTTTTATTCTAAATTTCCGCAACTCTCATAACCCAAAATTAAGTATTTTAGAAATAATTTAATATTTCCCAAAAGCCAACTTATTTATTTACAACCTCCGAATTATTTACCTTAATAGAATGGATTTTTCAAAATTTTCAAATATAAAATTATTATGTTCTAAATTCTAAAAATCTCATTTTAAATTTAAATCTCAAAATCAAACTATCAAAAATTCAATAATACTTCAAATATTCATAAATAAATAATCTAATCAAAACTTTAACGCTATAACTATCATATATATATTTCCATAAATAATAAATTTTTTAGTTAAAATAATTATTTTAAAACTTTTAATTACCCAATAAATAAAACTAAACTGATTAAAATCTCAATAATATTTCAAAGTATCCAAATAAATTATTTAACTTAATTTTAATTGGTAAAAATATAATATAAATCATATATAACAGATTTTTTAACTAGAAAAATTCATTTAAGCACTAAAAACCAACAAATGGATAAATTTAACCAATGAAAATTAACAACTCATTTGCCTCTAAATTCTTATAGTTATTTATTACCAAAACTCAAAACTTATCCTTCATATAAATCTTAAAAATTTCTCTAATTACTACAGTAATATTATTAATAGGAAGCTTAAAATGTATAGAAAATATTTATGAAGAAAGTTTGATAAAAAGAAATAATTTCATGTACCTAAATTATTCCCAAAGCTTGTATTACTTTTCAAAATACCAAAACTTCTCTGCTCCTCTCTCGTTCTCTCTTTCTCTCTGCATACGGCTCAGCTTCTGCGTCTCCTCTGCCTTTTATTCTTCATTTCTCGAACTACTCTCCCATTTTTTCTTCTGGCATTAAATCCTCCTCCTCCAAAGTCTTCCTTAATGCTATTTTTTCCACCCATCTCCCAACGTTCCATGCCTCATTTTCCATTGTTCATTTTTTCAACAAAAGTGTAGAAAGTTGCTCCCTTCTTTTATGTTTTTTTAATTAAAATATTATTATTTTATCTTTCTTTTTTCTTAAAATTAAAATATTAGGATATTACATAACACACAAGCCACATCAGTCTATCCTTTACTATAAGGGATCAATCAGACATAAGGGCCTATCCCATACTCTGAGGGATGAACAAGAAGCCACAAAGGTCTATAACTCACTCGAACGATGAAGGAAGCTAACTAATATGCACTAATGATGGCCTTATCACGTGGTAGAATAGAACTCAACTCAAAATCCAAATAACAACAAATCATTCACAATATAATGAGACATATCTCAATCTTTTTTTAATATAATTCATAAGATATAAATTATATATTTTTCCAAATAGCTCAATCACAATTTTGAAAGCCCCACAATACAATTTTCATAACTCAAAAGATGTAACATATCTACTTGAGTTCCAAATAGCACATCATTATTCTAAAATAGAAAAATACTCATAAACAACATATTAGCATATATAACAAGTGAAAAGTGGTTATCTCTCATTAAAGTAATAGAAAAGATTACCATAAGGTTAATTCTTTGCTCAATCAATAATTAATCTATACAATTAATATAACAACATATTAATATAAGCTACTTAATTAATTAAGCTTCTATATTAGTTAAAATTTTAATTTAATTTAATTTTTATTCTAAATTCTTGCAACTCTCACAACCCAAAATTAAATATTTTAGAACTAACCTATAATTTTCTAACAATCCAAATTATTTACTTATATCCTCTGAATTATTTACTTTAATAAAAAGAATTTTTCAAAATTTTCAAATAAGAAATTATTATATTATAAATTCTAAAAATCTCATTTAAAATTTAAACCTCAAAATCGAACCATAAAAAATTTAATAGTACCATAAATATTTATAAATAAATAATATAATCAAAATTTTAATGCTATAACTATCATATAAATATATATTTTTTTCATAAATAATAAAATTTTAGCCAAAATAATTATTTTAAAACCTCTAGCCACCCAATAAATAAAACTAGACTAATTAAGATCTTAATAATATGTCAAAAACCCAAATAAATTATTTAATTTAAATTTAACGGGTAAAAATATGATATATGTTATATATAACAGATTTTTTAACTAAACAAATTAATTTAAATATTAAACACTAATAAATGGGAAAATCTAAACTAATTAAAATTAACTACTTATTTACCTCTAAATTTCTATAGTAATCCATTATTAAAACTTAATACTTACATCATATATAAGTCTCAAAAATTTTTCTAATCATTGTAGTAATGCTGTCATTCGAAAGTTTAAAATATATAGGAAATATTCATTAAAAAAGTTTGATAAAAAGAAGTAATTTTATGTACATAAATTATTTTTAAAATATGCCCTCTCTTTTACTAGTCTACTCCTCTCTCTCTCTCTCACACATATTATTTCTCTCTTCCTCTCTTGCACCCGACAAAAACCGAAATGTGAGGGGTATATTTAACACCCCACACATTTATTAGGAGGAGCTTCCTACTAATAAATTCTCTTCCAACTTCCAACTCCCAACTTTCCACCTAAAATTCGATGGAAAGTTGACCCTTTCTTTTTTCTTTTTAGTTGTAATATCTTAAATTTTATTATAGGATTTATAGAAAAAATGTTACCAAGATAAACAAAATTAAAAAAAAAATAAAAAATAACAATATTTTATTAGTATGATAAAATAATACTCCTCCGGTCCTAATTATAAGACCCAATTGACTTATTTGAGGAGATTAAGGAAGTAAGTTAAGTTGGTTATTTATAATAAATAAGTGTTGTCATTCCTAAAATATCATTGCTAATTAAGTATATTGGCTAAAACTATCATTATTAGAAGGATTATCTTGGAAAAAAATGCATAAATATAAGAGACAAAATGGATTGGGTCTTATAATTAGGACCAAATAAAAAGTCAAATTGGGTCTTATAATAAGGACCGGAGGAGTAATATTTTATTTCAAAAAAAACAACAAGAAGAAAGAGTCAACTTTACACTGAAATTTTCGGTAAGAAGTTGGGAATTGGAAATTAGGAAAGAATTTATTAGGAAAAAGCCCCCCTAATCAATATGTAGGGGTGTTAAATATACCCCACCTATCGGTTTTCGCCATGCGCAAGAGAGGAAGAGAGAAATAATATGTGTGTAAGAGAACGGAGCAGACTAGTGAAAGAGGGTATATTTTAAAAATAATTTAGGTACATAAAATTACTTCTTTTCATCAAATTTTCTTTGTGAATATTTCCTATATGTTTTAAGCTTTCTAGTGACAGTATTACTATAGTGATTAGAGAAAATTTTGAAATTTATATATGATATAAATATTGAGTTTTGATAATAGATGACTATAGGAATTTAGAGGTAAATGAGTAGTTAATTTTAATCAGTTTAGATTTACCCATGTGTTAGTTTTAATATTTAAATTAATTTGTTTAGTTAAAAAATCAGTTATACATGACATATAGCATATTTTTACCAGTTAAATTCAAGTTAAATAATTTATTTGGGTTGTTTGACATATTATTGAAATTGTAATCGGTTTATTTTTATTTATTGGGTGGTTGGAGATTTTAAAATAATTATTTTGGCTAAAAATTTTATTATTTATGAAATATATATATTTATGTGATAATCATACAATTTAAATTTTGATTAGATTATTTATTTATAAATATTTGAGGTATTATTAAATTTTTAATGGTATAATTTTGAGGTTTAAATTTTAAATGAGATTTTTAAAATTTAGAATGTAATAATTTCATATTTAAAAATTTTAAAAAATTATTTTTATTAAAATAAATAATTTGGAGGATGTAAATAAATAATTTGGATTGTTAGAAAATTATAAGTTAGTTCTAAAATGCTACCTCTGGTTCTAATTATAAGAGCCAGTTGACTAATTTAAAGAGATTAAGAAAAGAAGTTAAGTTAGTTATTTGTAATAAATAGGTGTTGTTTTTCTTAAAATATCCTCACTAATCAAGTGTATTGGCTAGAATTATCATTGTTAGAAGGACTATCTTAAAAAATATATATATATATATATAAATATGAAAGACAAAGTATATTAGGGTCTTATATTTGGACCAAAATAAAAGTCAAACAAGGTCTTATATTAAGGATCGGAGGTAGTATTTAATTTTGGATTGTGAGAGTTGCAAGAATTTAGAATAAAAATTAAATTAAATATTAAAAAATAACGAATGGGTAAATCTAAACCGATTAAAATTAACTACTAATTTACCTCTAAATTCCTATAGTCATCTATTATCAAAACTTAATACTTATATCATATATAAGTCTCAAAATTTTCTCTAATCACTATAGTAGTACTTTTATTAGAAATTTTAAAATATATAGAAAATATTTATGAAGAAAGTTTGATGAAAAGAAGTAATTTTATGTACCTCAGTTATCTTCAAAGCTTGCCTCTCCTTCGTTAGTATGCTCCTCTCTCTCTCTCACACTATTTCTCTCTTCCTCTCTTACGCACGGTGAAAATCGAAATGAGGGGGGTATATTTAACACCCCCACATATTTATTAATTCTCCCCCAACTCCCAAGTCCCAACTTTCAACTTTTCACCGAATTTTTGGGGAAAGTTCACTCTTTTTTTTTTGTTTTATTATTTTTTAATTTTTTTTATTTTGGTAACATTTTTTCTATAAATCCTATAATAAAATTTAGGATATTACATGTGATGTTCTTTTAAAGTGTTGACTTTTGACTAATAGACTTCTTAGTTTGTATTAAAATGATTTATTAGTTCGTATATTTGAAAGTATGAGTTTGGTTTGGACTAATAGTTTAATAATATTTTTAGACTTTGAAAGTCCAAAGCCCAAGTTAATGATTGATATTGCTTGTAATATAAGTTTATTTTTTTTAACCATGATAGTAATTTTATAATTTTACAGTTTCTTCTTTTCTATCATGATAAATATTTTAAATAAATTGTTAGATTTAATCTAAATAGGTTTTTGGAATAACAGTTGTCACATTAGCTATCAGTACTAGTGCCTGAGCTTCACTTAAACAGGTTTAAATGGGTTACACGTGCCAGAGATATGGTGGTTGGTCAGCGGCAGGAATCGCTGGCGATGGTAGTTTTCTCGTTTGTTTAATAAAATAAGGAATAAAATTATAAAATTATTACCATTTCAAAATTTTCATTTTAGTCCTCGGCGTAATTTGAAATTTCAAATAGTATTTATTTTTAATTTTTTCTTTTTAATAAATACTATTTTTTCTTGCTCTTTCTCTCTAATGTTGTCTTTTTAATTTTTAGAAAATATTAAACTTTTTTTGCAAAAGTTAATTTTTAAAATTTTTAGATTTAAATATTTGAAAAGAAAATAATAAACATAAAAGATAAGTCTTATATTTAGAATCAAAAGTGACACTTCAATTAAGTCTCAAATGAAGGACAAGAGGAGTAACTCTATAAAGAATGGAAGCCTTACTCAAATTTTGCTAAAAGATTTACTTTCGTAATTGTGATGGAAGTAGCGTAATATAAGAGCTAACAAAAAAGAAGTTTTCGCCCTACTTACTTCTAATTAAACAATCCATATCAAAATATTATTTTTAGTCGTTAATATAAGAGCTCATTATTTAGCAGTTGGATTTGATCCTAATATAAAATTTTAGTTTACTTTATCTTTCGTATTTATTATTTTTTTCAAATTCGTTTACCCAACTTATAAACTACTATCTCTGATCGTTAATATAAAAGTTAGATAACTAATTTTTGAAAATTAAGAAAATTAATTAAACTAGTTATTTATAATAAATAGATGTTATTTTCCCTAAAATACCTCTATCAATTGTGTGCATGAAAATACTCTTTCATGAAAACTTCTTAACAAGTACAATCACCGTAAGAATTACTTGGAGGCAAAATAGATAAATATTAGAGATGAAGTAGATTAAAGTCTTTAGGAACAAATTAAATTTCTAACTAGTTTTTGTATTAAGAACCAGAAAAAATAATACACAATATAATAACTTTATCCAAGAATAATTTTGGGAGATTATATCACACTAATTGTTATAATTGTTTTTGACCTTGACACTAATTGTTATAATTAAAACATTAATCAAATTAATTAAGTAGCTTTTATATTAATTGAAGACGGAAAATCGTAAACTTTGTATAATATATATTTTTTATTCCAGTCACAAACTGATTCAAATTGAATACAATGAGACTCTAATAAAACGTAACATTTATAACAAATTCATTAACTTATAAAATTTAAAATTACAATTTTGTTAAAATAATATCGAACAATCATTTACTAAAGTGCATTATAATTTATAAGGGAGATTGAGAGAGATGTGAATTTCTTATGTATCAAAAAAAACTCACAAAGATGATATTGGGTTAAGTAGAACCTAGCTGCTTTAAGGGGCCCGAATTGCATGGTTCAACTACATTGGCCACTGCAATAAACAGACACTAGCGAAGATATTACTGGGCGAAGAGGTCTCACATCAACCTAACCAAAGCACATACTAAATGTAACTTCAGGTCTTCAGACTCCATTACGCTTTCAATGTAACTAGGCCTAATAATGAAATGGCCCAAAAACAATAACGGAACATTCCTTGAAACCCCATGAAAGAGATTAGGCAACTTCAGCTTTTGGTGGAAAAGAAAAACGCGTAGGAATATTTTATTCATGCCCTTTCTCTCTCTTTATATACCCTCTTCAACTTTCATCAGCCACTCCATATGCTTTATGCTTTCTTATTCAACTCTCCCTCCCCCACACTACGTCCACAAATTCATCTGAAGTAGCAGCAGCAAAGAGTTTCTTCGACTTTCTGTTTCACCATTTTGCAGGGCTCCGTCAACGGCTAATTTTGAGGTACCTATATCACATCCACACAAAATGTATAAGCCAAGATTGTCAATTTTTATGCATCATTTTTTGGTTTCTTGTAGTTTTCTTGCTTGGACGGATGCGTGATTTCCCTTTCCATTGGTACTCGTTCCTACTTTTGATCTTGTTGAAACATTTGGACGCTAATTTTTAAGTTGCAAAATTTAGGAGAACCTATTTCTGTTAGTAACAATTTTGATACTGTCAGGATGACAGGCATGGAACTTGAATTTTACAATGCTGCGAAGCAAGGTAACATCGAAGCCTTTCAAGGAATGGGCGAGCAAATTGAGTCCATACTAACTCCAAATAAGAATACAATGCTTCATCTACACTTCACAAACTATGCTGATAGTGTATCAGAGACATTTGCAGAAGAGGTTCTAGGTACGTCTCCTGCACTTTTTTTCAAGATCAATATGAAGGGTGAAACCATACTTCATAGAGCAGTAAGGTATGGACATCAAAAAATACTGAAAAAATTAATTGATTGTGCTAAAGTTCTCCCTAGAGATATCAATGAAGTTGGATCTGAGAGAAGGCTTATAAGAGCAATAAATGATAAGAAGGACACAGCTTTGCATGAGGCTGCTCGTTATGGTCACACAGAAGGTGTGGATTTCTTGGTAAAGGAAGAACCAGATCACTCATATTTTGGGAAAAATGTTGCTGATGAGACTCCACTTTATATTGCTGTTGAGAGAAAATACTGGAACGTGGTAGATACGATATTGAATAACAGTGATAATTCACTGCAAAATAATGGCCCTAACGGCAGAATTGCTTTGCATGCCGCAGTCCTTCATGGTGACGCAGGTGTTTTATTATATTGTATAATTTTGCAATTTGCCATTTATTATTATGATTGAAGTTTGGTGTGTATATCTAATACGTCTGATTATTTCCTTTGTATTATACGCAACAACAATGACAATTAACTGTCATGCTTACAATATTTTTTTTAAAATGAAATAACAATAACTCGTGTAAATTCTTTGAAATAATTTAAGGAACACGTTGTGATAACTAGATTAAATTTCCATACAAATTGAAGTATGATAATTTTGTTTTAAATGGACAACAACAACAAGCCTTATCCCATTAGGTGGAGTCGGCTACATGAATCACACGACACCAATATACTCTGTTAACAACTCAGTCCTTAGATATGCTGTTGACTAGGAGGTCTCGTTCAATGATCTTACTAAGCGTTCTTCTTGGTCTTCCTCTGCCCCTTTTTATAGGACTCCATATTGTCAGATCTACCCTCCTCATCAGGGCCTCCAATGGCCTTCTTTGCACATATCTAAACCACCTTAAACGATGTTTAACTATTTTCTCTTGGATAGGTGCCACACTGACTCTTGTTCTGATATTTTCATTTCAAATTTTATCTTTTCTTGCATGACCACATATCCATCTCAACATTTTCATTTCTGCTACCCTAATTTTGTGCTCTGTTTTCTCTTTATCACCCAACATTCACTACCGTACAACATAGCTGGTCTTATGACAGTCCGATAAAATTTTTTCTTAAGCTTCTCAGGTACTTTCTTATCGTAAATAACTTCAGTAGCCTTCCTCCACTTTAACCAGCCAGCTTGTATTCTGTGAGAAACGTCTATATCAATTTCACTCATGCATAATGGATCTTAGGTATTTAAACTTTGATACTTGAGGAATGACTTAATCCCCCATCTTTACCTCCAAATTACCATTGCTTTGCCTCCCCCTAAAATTACAATGCATATATTTTGTTTTGTTCCTACTCAAGCGAAAACCTTTTGATTCCAAAGTCCTTCTCTATAACTCCAATCTAGAGTTAATCTCTTTTTTTGATTCGGCCATGAGGACTATGTCATCCGTGAAAAGCATGCACTTAGGGATTCTTTCTTGAATATGCTTGGTTAGAACGTCCAGAATAATATTAAACAAGTAAAGACTCAAAGAAGATCCCTGATGTAGGTTGATCTTAATGGAAAAGTCCCTTGTCTCAACTCCAAGCTTTCTTATATTAGTAGTTACCCTCTCATACATATCTTGTATGGCTTTGATATAAGCAACCCATACACCTTTCTTTTCCAAAGCCTTCCAAAGTACTTCTTTTGGCAGACGATCATAAGTTTTTTCCAAGTCAATAAAAACTATATGTAAATCCCTTCTTTTACTCCTGTATCTTTCCATTAACCCCCTTAGTAAATAGATTGCTCCAGTTGTAGATCTCCCCAGCATAAATCCAAATTGGTTCTCTGAAATAGAAGTCTCCAACCTCAACCTATATTCAATCACTTTTTCCCACAACTTCATCATATGGCTCATAAGTTTTATCCTTCTATAGCTTGCACAGTTTTGAATATCTCCTTTATTCTTGTAAATAGAAACTAAAATGCTTTTCCTCCATTCATCCGGCATATTCTTGGAGCATAAAATTTCATTAAAAAACTTAGTTAGTCACAATTCACCCTCCTCGCCTAAACATTTCCAAACTTCAATAGGAATACCATCAGGCCCATCGACTTTACTGTTGTCCATTTTTTTGAGAGCTGCCTTAATCTCTCCGATGTGAATCTTGCGGTAAAAAGCCAAATTTTGATCATCTTCACTAATTAACAAGTCTTGTAAATTCTAAGTCACACATTCGCTTCTCTTATTAAACAACTTGTAAAAGTAAGCCTCCCATCTGTTCTTAATATCACCATTAGTAACTAGAACTTTACCATCTTCATTCTTTATACACTTCACTTGGCCCAGATCTCTCTTTTTCCTCTTTCTTTACTTTACAATCTTGTAAATATTTTTTCCCCACCTTTGTTCCTAACTCCTTATAAAACTCCTTGTAAGCTTTAGTACGCGCTTCACTCACTACTCTCTTTATCTTTTTTTTAGCCAAATGATGCTTTTCCCAATTTTCTACATTATTGCAAAAATGTATGGTCTTAAAACAATCTCTTTTTTGTTTGATTTTTTCTTGCACACTCTTCTCCTACCACCAAGTCTCCTTATTTATCTCACCTCGACCTCTGGATTCTCCCAAAATTGCTTTAGCAACTATATGAACCCTCATAGCTATCTCTTTCCACATAATGTTTGCATTTCCTTGCAACTCCCAGATCCCTTCTTCCAAAAGGGTCCTTTTGAAAGACTCTCGCTTCTTACTCTTTAACTGCCACCACTTGACCTTGTGGTTTACCACTTGATGATACTTTTATTTGATACTCTTAAAATGTACATCCCCCCAGGAATCACTTTGCAATTAATACATAGTCTTCTGTCCAGGTTCTTAACCAAAAAGAAATCAATATGTGATTTTATGGCTCCACTCTTGTATGTGATTAAATGCTCCTCTCACTTCTTAAAACATGTGTTGACAATCTTGAGATTGTACGCAAGAGAAAAGTCAAGAATAGATTATCCTCCATTGTTAAGCTCCCTAAAACCAAAACCACAATGAGCCCCAACAAATTGTCCTGCTTCCTTGCCGACATGTCCATTAAGATCCCCACCAATAGAAATTTTTTCTTCAAGTGGTATGCTTTGAACCAACCCCTTCATATCTTCCTAAAACTTATCTTTAAGGTGTGTCTCTGCCCCAACCTAAGGTGCACAGGTACTAATGATATTGATAATATCCTTTCCAATAATTACTCTTAAAAATATTATTCTGTCCTCAAATCTTTTAACCTCCACTATATTCTTTTTCCATGTTCCATCCACGATGATACTAACACCATTCATTGCACTAATCACCTTCCTTGTATGCTAAAGTTTATACTCTCCAAATTTTGTGGAAACTTCTCCAACCCATTTAGTTTCTTGGAGGCACAAAATGTTAATCCTTCTATCCCTCATAACTCCTATTACCTCCATAGATTTCTCATTCAAAGTCCCAATATTCCAAGTGCCAAATCTAATCTTACTCTCATGAACTAACTTCTTTATCTGCCTCCGTCCAAAAAAGTACGGTAGCCCTTGCTCATTTAACACTACATCTGGGCGACGATGTAGCAGCTCTAGCTCATTTCTCATTATACTCGAGCCATACAGTGCATTACTTTTGGGCAACAACCTAGCAGTAGCATAATTACTTTGTTGTTTCATGCTCATGAGATTTGACAGATTTTTATGTTGGCTGTCGAGAGCCTAACACAACTCTCCTCCTTTATCTGGACTTGGGACTGGCTATACTAAATCGACGGAGTTTGTTTTAAATGGATAACTCAAATTTAAAGAGTGTTCGTGTGAAAATTAGAAGGTTAGTTTTTTCTAAATGAAACTAATGGTGTTTATTTGATGTTATCTATGACAGAAAAAGTATCAAAACTGTTGGAAAGAAACTTACTAGCAGCCAAACAAGCAGATGAAAATGGTTGGGTGCCACTTCACTTGGTAGCAATTGCTACAAGTTTTGATGTGGTAGAGTTGTTGGCAAGCAAAGATAGAAGCACAGCATACATGAGAGATAACAAGGGAAGGATGGCTCTTCACTTTGTAGTTGTTCGTGAAGATTCATCTGTTATGGAAAAGATAATAAAATATTGTACAGATTGCTGCGAATTGGTGGATGAAAAAGGTTCCAATGCTCCACTATAGTACACTAAGAGGATATTTATTTCCTGAACTAAAACAGATTGTGAAAGATGAACCACTAATAAGCAAATGATGATGGGAACACACTCCTTCACCACCTCGCTCTTCGTGCTCCTAAGTAGAAAGCCTATGATTATCATCCTCTTCTGGAACCCCAATGCCCAAGAGTGGACACAATGGCATTCAATAAATACAACCAAACTGCTCTTGACATTGCTATTGAGACGATGCCTCGACATCTCATTTCTGAGGTAACAAGAAACAACATCGAGTTCACAAATTAAAAAAAAAAGGAAAACACACACACAGACACATAATATATGAACTCACTCACTTATTTTAAGGAAAAATAACAAATTGGTGTGCTGAATTTCCATAATCCCATTTAGGTGCCAATTTATCCAAAAAGACAAAGATGTTCTCATTTTTTTTAAAAAAAAAAAATCATAACCTCCTCCCCAACAGCCAGCTCCTAACTGGCGAGAGGAATATTTTGTGGCAAAGTGGTGAAAGTGGGATTTGATCCCACCGCCACTTAGATGCAGAAAACTAGATAACCATTAAGCCACTAATCCAACTTTAAAAGAAAATACAAAATAATGTATAAGTGAACTATTAAGCTTTGACTAGATCTTATTTACAATTTTTGTCTAGCTACTTAATGTGCATCTCATTAACTATTTACTATATAATAGTTTAGCAATTAACAACTACTTTTTCAAGATTTTAAACTTCTTAAAAATAAACGAATGATACCCCTCCTTAGGTTATTTACGACAACTTTTGGTTAGTATATAATTCACTACTAGCTCATTAGCTATTTATTATAATGAGGTAACTGCTAATTACTAAATTATTATACTCCCTGTGGCCCTTATAAAAGGTGATATAGAAGAAAACTTTGGTCCTTATTATAAGAGGTCAATAAGGTCATTAATGACTTTTTTTCCTAGTTTACCCCTACTTATAAAAGCATATTTGGTATAAAAAAAATTTTAATCACGTTATTAAATAAGGGTATATTTGAAAAATTTTATAATTTTGGAATACATCTAATTACATAATTGTTATTTCTTGGTTTGAATGAATTAGTTGATAACCTCTTATAATGATTACCAGAGGGAGTAATTGTAGATAATATTCAGATATGATAATATTCAAATAGGATATATTTACCAAAATTATAGGGATTCAGATTTAATTCAAATTATTCCTGTAATCTCTCCTTATATCCATATGTAATCTCCCCGATTCCCCATCTCCTCTACATATGTTCTGTACAGTGCTCTGTTTAATATAATTGAAGATACCAACTCGTACTAGTGCTATATGGTATCAAAGCCGGCAGGGGGAGGTTGCGTACCAAGTCCGACCACCTTGTCTCCCTCCTCATCAATGTCGGAGGACCGTGAAGTTGGGTCGAACCCCATAAGAAGCTCGACTGTGATGGATTCTTCTTATGGTGGCTCCCCGACATTTGAATCTCAATCAACCAGTGGTTCCTCAGGTTCGACCACTAGTCTCAATGGTTCCACCATCGCCATCGTATCCGAGAAGCTCACCGGCAGTAACTACAGGGAGTGGGCCTAAGTCGTTCGCCTGGCTATTGGAGGTCGCGGCAAGTTAGGATACATTATGGGCACAACAAAGGCACCAAGTGACTCCAATTCTGTTGAATTCCAACAATGGGTCACGGAGAACTCCCTCGTCTCATCGTGGCTGATTAATGCCATGTCACCGTACCTAAAACGCAGCTTCATGTATTTGCCCACCACCAAGGACATCTGGGATGCTGTCCATGACTCTTATTTAGATGGTGAAGACTTAGCACGTCTTTATGATATCAAGACGTGCATTTGGTCTGTCCAACAAGGAAACTAAACCGTGACTGATTACTAGTTAGACCTTGTTGGTTTGTGGCAGGAGCTCGATATGATTACTAAGGAAGAGTGGTCTTCTCCTACTGATGCTACTCGATATAGGCAGAATATTGAGAAAGAATGTGTTTTCCAATTCCTTGTCAGTTTAAATAGTGAGTTTGATGATATTCGAAGTCGTATTCTTAGTCGCTCCTCCCTACCCAGTACCTGTGAAGCCTTCTTGGAGGTCTGATGCGAAGCCTCTCATCGACAGGTGATGCTGCCTAGCCCTTCTGTCTCTATTCCTGAGTCCTCTGCCTTTATTAGTAAGGGTACAACCTCCTCTTCTTCTAAGCCTAAGGTGATGTGTGATCACTGTAAGAAACTAGGACATACTCGGGATTACTGCTGGGACCTCCATGGCAAGCCTGCTAACTGGAAGCCCCGTAAAGGAAAACCACGTGGCTATCAGGTATCACAAGACTCTGAGTCACTTCTCTTGTCTCCCGAACAATTGCAGCAGTTAGTTACTACTCTCAAAGGGCTTCAAAAGCAACCCCAACCTACTTCCTTAGCCTATGTTGCTCATTCAGGTATCTCTTCACTGGCCTTACACACTTTGTTTCCCTCTAACAAGTGGATTGTTGACACGGGTGCCACTGATCATATGACCTTAGATGTCCATATGTTTGTTACTTACTTCCTTTGTGCTGGTCATGAAAAAATCACAACTGCAAATGGAACTGGTTCTACTATTGCTGGAAAAGGAGCTGTTACTATTTTTGACACTATTCACCTTGATTCAGTTCTACATGTTCCACAATTAGCCTGTAACCTTTTATCTATAAGCAAATTGACTAAATATGCAAATTGTGGTGCTTACTTCTTTCTTGCTTACTGTATTTTTTAGGATCTCTCATCAGGGAAGATGATTGGCATAGCTAGGGAGCATGATGGTCTCTATTACCTTGATGTCTCTATCGTTGTTGCTTTGTGTTCACGCATGATTGGTCTTGTTTCTTCTCTAATGATCATGACATTTTATTATGGCATAAAAGGATGGGTCATCCTAGTTTTTCCTACTTGCAACGTTTGTTTCCAGATTCACCATTAATAAAGATTTAATTCTTCATTGTGATACTTGTGAACTTGCAAAACACCATCGTATACCCTTTTCACCATCCCGTTACAAATCATCCCGTCCGTTCTCTATAATTCAGTGATGTTTGGGGTCCGTCTCGTGTTTCAAATCGCACCCACGCCAAGTAGTTTGTTACTTTTATTGATGATCATACACGTATGTCTTGGGTCTACTCACTTAAAGAAAAATCTGATGTTCCTTCTATCTTTATGGAGTTTTTTGCAATGATTAAAAACCAGTTTAATGCCACCATCCAAGTTTTATACACTGACAACAACACAGAATATTTTAATTAAAATTTAACCTCTTTTCTCAAAACCAATGGTATTGTTCACAACAGCTCTTGTCCTCACAGTCCACAACAAAATGGCATTGCCGAAAGGAAAAATAGGCATCTTCTTGAAGTCGCTAGAGCCCTTCTCCTTACATATAATGTGCCTAAACTTTTTTGGGGGGATGCTATTCTTACCACCACTCATCTAATCAATCGTATGCCCAATCGGGTCCTTTCCTTTGTGTCACCCTTAGATAAACTTCGTAAGACTCACCATGTGGCTCATATTGACCATCCCCTTCCGCTGTGTGTCGTTGGCTGTTCTGTTTTCATTCATATTCACCATCCTCCATCTAAGTTAGACCCCCGAGCCGTTAAATGTCTTTTCCTAGGGTATTCTTCTTGCCAAAAAGGATATAAATGTTACGATCCTGTCTCCAAACACCTCCATGTCAGTCCTGATGTCACCTTTTCTGAGCACGAACCTTTCTTTCCTCAGTCTTCAATTCATAGGGAGAGTTGGAGTGAATTTCAGTCCTTGGAAAATGTACCTGAACCTATACCCCCATTTCCACTTCCACTTCTACTTCTTGAGTCAGGTTCTCCTATTCCTCCCAATGTTGCACAAGTAGCAAAGGAAGGGGGAGATAAGACCAGTAAGAAGTATTACAAAGTTTACTCGCGAAAGGACAAAGAACCTATAGAGCCCAACTTGCCCAGAGCTGTGCTTGAGTCTGAACCAATGAAACGTTCTGAATCCATGGAGATCTACCCATTGCCTTGAGGAAGAAGGCTCGCTCATGTAGCATGCATCCTATACAAAAGTATGTATCATATGCTACTTTATCTCATGATTATCATACTTTTGTTACTGATCTTGACAAAATCAGAATACCTAACAATGTGTATGAGGCACTTGAACATCCGGAGTGGAAGAAGGCGATGATAGAAGAAATAATGGCCTTAGAGAAAAATGGAACATGGGAAGTAGTTGACTTACCCAAAGGAAAGAAAACAGTAGGGTGCAAATGGGTCTTTACCCCTAAATATAATGCTAATGGCACACTCAACAAGTTTAAGGCACGATTAGTTGCTAAGGGCTTCACTCAAACATATGGAATAGATTTTAATGAGTCGTTTGCTCTAGTAGCCAAGCTGAATATAATAAGGTTTCTACTATCAATTGCAACCAACTTAGATTGGCCTCTACAGTAATTGGATAAAAAAAAGCTTTTCTCAATGGTAAGTTAAAAGAAGAAGTCTACATGACATTGCCTCCTGGTTTTGATAAAGACAGACAAAGCATTGTTTATGCACTTGGCATTTAAAGCAAAATGGTATTAAACACCTTGGAAATTTAATGAAAGATGGGTCACATTTTTTGACTGACTTCTATAAATGCATGTCTAAAATTTCAGAGGAAGAAAAGTTTGAAGAAGCATGGAGCCAATTAATATCTTCTTATGATGTCCACAACAATCCATGGTTGACTTCCATGTATAATATCAAGGAGAAATGGGCTTGGTGCTATGTAAAGAATGCTTGCAAGCTAGGCATGAGAAGTACACAGCTTAGTGAAAGTGTGAATGCTGATGTAAAAAGATGCACAACTCCAAATTTAAATATCAATGAATTCTTTACCACTTTTGACAAAGTTGTTTCAGAGAAGCGAGACAAGGAATTGAAACTTGAGTTTGATTCCAGGCAAAAAATTCCTAGGATGGTCAATCAGAGTGCGCCTATATTGCGTCAACTTGTGCTAACTTATACCCCCAATGCATTTGACATCTTCCAAGCACAATGGGATCTCCAATTCTCTGTGATGTTAATTCAACGTGATGAAGAGGGACCATTATACATATACATTGCCCACATGATTGATGAAGAAGGGGAATGGAGAATTGAGTTTAAACCTGATACACATGAAATATCTTGCACTTGTAGAATGTTTGAGACCACTAGGATATTGTGTTGTCATGCATTGAAGGTGTATGAGTCAAATGATGTGAGAATTATGCCTGAGCAATACATTATTAAGCGATGGACCAGGGAAGCAAGGAGTGGTGTTGTGTATGATGTTAGGGGGAGTGAGATACAAAGAGATCCTAAACTTGAAATCACATGAAGATTTAGACACTTAATGTATAAGATGGTAAGTTTGGCAACAAATGAGGCTAAGATTCATGAAAGTTTTAAGTGTGTTGACAAATGCATCATTGAGATAGAAAATAAAATTCCGAACAATAATGAAGATGTTCTTAACCTAAGTAGAGCACCAATAGGAGGGTCAAAAAATATTCCTAAGGGATTCAAAAATAGAGAAGGAAAAAAAAGAAAGCGGCGATAGAAAGGTTGGGAGGAAAAAAATTTAATGATTAGAAGACGACTTACAAGAGAGCAAGAGGTAATTAATTTTATTTAATTTACATTTATACAAAAGAAAAAATTGTTACTGGTTTTATATTTTTTTTCTATATGGCATTCAAGAGGCTTCAGCATCAAGGAAAAGAAGAAAAGATTCAAAAAACAAAGATGCACCAACACATGAGATTCTGCCATCTCAGGCTGCAACAATTTTAACAGAACCTACACAAATGCAAGATTCAACATTGTCATACCTATCATCTCCAACTCAATCTGTTTTTCCACTACCCACATCCCAACCATTGTCGTTTACAAGTTTATTAATGGTAAGAATCAATAAATTAGTTACTACTAATAATTAAATGTAGTTATCATACCATTAACTCATAATCATTGACATTTGGAAATCTAGGCAGCTGAAGAAAAAGAAATCCCATCACTTGAAGTCATAGACATTGCTGCAAATTATTCACAAGGTAGTCAAAAGAAGAATATTCTTTTATTCATTTCAATATTTTTGTATACAATTTAAATCACCAGTACATTTCCTTGCTAAATACAAAGATTGTCTCATCCATCACATGATATAAACCTAACTAGTTACTTTTTCATACAGGATAGATTTTGCTGGCTACTTTCTGTTGGATGCACCAACATTGCATAGCTTCTTGGACATTTTTTTGTATGCTGTTTATGTTCACCCTTGGAGCATGGAATGATTTTTGTAGGATGACACTTTCATTGCTCCACTTCACAACAATCATCTACCCCTGCAACCATTACATAGCAAATTAATTTCCATCCTTTATTGGACAATTTTCATTCTTGCAGCTGTATTTTTTGGTCAATGTACAACTATTTTAAAGTAAATTGCTTCACTTCACAACAATCATCTACCCCTGCAACATTTTTTATTTGCCTTTAAATACACAATGATAAAAGTAATTTATATTTCACATAGACATTTAGTTGTTCACTTATAGAGCATAGTTGAAAGCCTGCACATTACTCACTTCTGATGTGACTATAGACATGAACTGTGGCTATTAACATGCTACCATATTGCCTTATGATGATAAATGCTAATTAGATTACACAAGTTGGAAGGAAAGCGGACAACATTCAGTAAACTTAGGCTTGGATGCTCTTAGATGGAGGCTAGTCAAAGGTGAATGTAGATTGTATACTTTATATTGAGATTTACAAATAAACAATTTAGTCTATGTCCATACACCACCACCACAACAAAAACAGTTAATAACAAATAACTCAAGGTAACAACACAAGAACACAATAATTTATCTAAAGCAAATAGTTGAAGAATTAAAATGAAACTCACTCGCTAATGACCAAGGCAACTCAAGAGAGCTGCAAAATTCTTTAGGCCCTGTAAGAGCAAAAGCAATTGGCATCAACATATCGAATAGCTCCCTAATAATAGTCAAAGATTCTAATTCACAATAAAGGAAAACCAAAGCAGTTTGACAACGGATAAAGACAGGAAAGGAAAAGACCTTTTCAAGAAACTCCATGATTACATACGGAAAAAGCTATATATTTTGTCTTTGTTTCAAGTCATATACATAACAAACAAGGCTAATTGATCACAGAGTAAGCAAAAGGCCAAAAAAAAAAAAATAGTGCCAGATTATGAGGGAAAAGTCACAGTTTTTGTGTTACTCACTTGCTTTGTGGCTGTTATGGGACGTCTTCTCTTTAGCTATGATATGGGAGTTACTGGTGGAGTGGTTATAATGGAATCTTTTCTTGTCAAATTCTTCCCCTATTATATAGAGGAAAATGAAGGGCATAAGCCATGAGAACACATATTGCAACTTTGTTCGTGGCTTATTATTTTTGTAAGTAATCATTCGTAAACCATATGCCTTTAGTCAATCAGTTCATTAGCCCCATCATGATGGTTATTTGCTGGCTATAATTCACATAAATTAAAATAAGTGAATCACCAAAACAAATCAAAGTGATGCCTAATAACATTAGTGGATAAATGCAAAACAGTTATATGCACATTGAGATGATACTATTCAGCCCCTGCACCATTTAATATCTATTGTCTATTTGACATAAATTGGGGAAAAGGGGCAACAAAACACAAAATCTTGATTTTAGTATGATTAGCCAAATTGTACATAGGAAATTTTCTCTCTTCTCTTTAGCATCATTTTGATCATTTCTCTTCCTCTCTCAGATTACATTTATGAAGTTGCTTGCTGCTTCTTCAATATAAACTCATTATTTCTGCTCAGTTATTTTCTCACTGTTAACTTTGCTAAAATTATCATTTTTCCTACTCCTAGCACATTTTATTAACTATAAGAGATTTTAGAGTTACTTTATCGAGGAAGGAGTCCAAACTGTAAGCTCAAAACAACAAAATCAGATGAAAGAACAAAAAAAAGGGTTGGCATCTATAAAAAGTGTTGTTTCATTCATCTCCTCACCTCATGATGCCGACTTGCTTCAGTAGACAGTTCAACAATCCCAACAACTAATCCTATCAAGCCTCCCTTAATAAAAAAAATTAAGGTTTCAACCTGCATAACTGAAATAGAATCAAACCAAAACTGAGAATCAATTCAAAATTATCTTGTCACACAAATCCATCATACCCATAGTCATCTTTAACAAATCTGTGGAGGAAGTCAAATAAGCGGTCACAGTTGCTGAAGAGCCAATTGTTGGCATTCAACTTTCATTAATTGGAAGGAATATTAAACAGAAAGCGAAGTGGAGGATCTAAAAGCTCAGACGAAGATATGAAAAGTAATAGAAATCAGAGTTGATTATTCACTCAGAGCAAACACAAGTTATGCAAGAAATGAAAGAGCGAATTGTAGTCTCACGAAATCACAAAAATGATAATCCATTAGGAAGAAGCCGATGTGCACTGTCTTCACAGAGAAGGGATGAATCTTCACTTTCACATTCGGTAGCATTCACCGATGCTCAACAGTTGAATGCTTTGAGAGGGAGAGACAGAGAGGGGAATGAAGAAAGGGGAATGAGAAAGAGGGATTAAGATGAAAAACAGAGAGTGAAATGGGCCAATCCGCATCGTGTAGATTATGACGTCATCTTCATTTACGTAAATGACGTCGTTCTGCTGATGAGCACTCGGTGCTCAGCAGTGTGCTGAGCACCGAATGCGAACGCCATTTACAACAGCACTGCTGAGCACCGAATGCGAACGCCATTTACAACAGGATTTATGTTGCCGAGGGGAATAATTCAAGATGGACAGTATCAGGGCTCTCCCATATTAAAGAATGATTTAAGATTCATGGTATTTATTATAACAGACTCTCTCTCTCATTCATTCTCTCTATTTTTGTTGTTGGTGCCCTATTTCTTTTGGCAGTTTGTCAACATGAGGACTTGTATGAATCGCTGGTGTGCAAAATGTGCGATTGTAACAGCGTTAGCAGGTGGATTCATGATGATCACATTTTATACAGGCCTACTTGCTATTACTGGTCACTCCTTAGTTTTACCTATGGCCTTTTTTATTGTTGCTCTCACTTTATTCATCAATTTGAGACTCTTTACCAACGGGGATTGTGTTTAGCGGAAGGAGTTAGTATCTCACAACGTGGTGAACTAATGTTCGAATCTCTGCTGGGAGAGATACCCGTATTTAGTACCCGACAGTGTCTTGAATGCGATTGCCTATACCTATACCTTAACAAAAAAAAAATTGAGGCTCTTTGATAGGTCCTTCATGCTAGATCAGCTAGAATGCTATGTTCACAATCATTCTCTTCAGAGAGTGAGAGATATTGAGCTGTACCACACTATTTGAGTCCGTATCAATATAATTCTATTTATTATTTTTACTTTCATTTATTTCATGCGTCCAACCTGTGTCACCAAAAATGAGAAGAAAAATTATTCATGTCAGACACACTTCGTACTATTATCCTTCGAAGCCCAAGATGTTCGTTTACCTATTCTGAAAATAGTTTTTTGCTTTTAAAAATTAAAAAAAATCCTGTTTGACAAATTATTTTTTTGTTAACTGTTTTAAAAAAAAAATTTAGCATTAAAAAAAACCGAAAACAAAAAACAAGTTTTAGATGTTTTCTAATTTTTAGTTTTTAGTTTAGTTTTATTATTTTCCCTAGTTTTCACCCGCGACCTCTCTTCTCTTGCGCTCGCCTTGTCGCCGCCGACGAAATCGACTCTCAGGCTGCACTCTTCTCGCTTTCTGTCTTCCAGCGCCGTCGTTCTCAGGTGAGTTTTTCTTCTCTCTCTTTTCGATTGAACTCAGTTCCTCACCACTGCCCCTCCCTCCTCTCATCTTGATCTCATTGCTTCTTCTTTCAATTTTCTTCTTTCACCGCTGGATTTCTGTGTTTTTTTTTTTTTTACCTGGATTGTGCAAAATGTAAACTGGATATTTCTAGTGGTTGGCAAAATCTGTTTCTTTCATTCCCCCCCCCCCCTTATTTCCTTTTATGTGATAAAATGATGGCACTTTATTGCTAAACAACTCAGAATTACATACACATATAGATGAGTTACAATTAATTACAACTATATATTATAATTCGTCCATACAATCTAATTAATAGCCGAATCCTTTGATCTTATCAAATCACAACTATCTGATCTTATTCAAAATTGATATCATCCTCAGCTTCTAACTGGTAATAACTACGAAGAGAGATGAATGATATGTGCGTGATCACGTAAATTTTGCATATTTTCTATGGTCTCAATAAACTTCTCCCCCGAGCGTTACTGGCATAGAATGAGTGAAGTACTCCCTTCAATTTTTTTATTATAAGGCATTTCTCACATTTTTACACATCTTATGAAAAAGTTTATGCATCAAATTGTCTCATAAAATCCACGAATTTCATTCTTATACCTATTAAGAAAAAGAGATGAAAAAGACAAATGACAGAACTTCTCCTCGTTAATTATTGGGTAAATGTGTAAATTTATCCCTAATCTTATTTCTCAAGAGTACCCAATATCCTGATCTTTTTACTGGTGCAATTTTACACATGATCTGTTTTTTGGTGCACCGGAGAGATAAGATCAGTGTAAATTTGTGCCTTAACCCCTAATTATTTATGATATTACTATTAAAACTAGGGAAAAAGAAAAAACATTCATAACACCTAATAATAATAATAGAGAAAATTAATTTTTTGAATTAGTTGGACCTTGATTCAAGGAGTTAGTTAATGGATTTTTTCTTAACCAAAATAAATCCAATGAAGTATTTATTTTTCCTCCTTTAATTTAATTAATTAAATGGCAATCTCAACTCTACCCTTCTTTAATCCTGCGTAGGACCTCATGTACATAATTGGACTTAAATGAGTATAGAATTGGACCTAATGGATGTCAAAAACGTACATCTGTCATTGTTTAGGCCTCTTGTTGATATCTCTGTTGATCTCTAATTGTCCCTTGTTTGATCCTCCGACGATACCACTTGGGCCTTTGGTAGTCCAAGCTCAATTTCATAGCGAATCATGCCATATGTCCTTCGTACCATGTTCTTGCAGCAGTTGCTTGAGCTCCAGTCACCATTTATTTATTTTTTTTCAATTTCTAAAATACGCAAACGACAAAAATACCTTAATACACGTAGGTATAATTTTCCTGACATTTTAATTTTTGACATTAAACACCCCTGCCGTTAATTTTTTCACTAAGTTACTGACGGAAACTATGAGGATGACGTGCATCCTACATGGTGCTTGTGTAATTTGATAATTTTATTATAATTATATATTTGTTATATAAGGTTAAAATTTAAAATGTCATTTATTTCGTTAAAAAGTAAAACGAACCCTCGTCCTTTGCATTTCCCTGCGGCAGGCTCGACTTTGAATCATGAAAAATGAAACCATATGGAAGAAGAGTATCAGCAACGAAGTCGATGGCTTTTGCTTCTGGAACCTGTGATTCCGAAATGGATTTGCTCCGCATGCATGGGGAGTTATATGCAATTGACCTAGATTTTACGGAATATACTTAAAATACTCATAACTGTTGTAGATATACCTAAAATGATATTAAAATTCTCAAATTATGTATAGAAATATATGATAAAATGGAGATATATCAAGTTGGTTCATTGATAGGCCATCCTTTCGATGAAAAGTCTTCTCCTCTTCCTATCTACGTAAGCTGTTGCTGCAATGATCTCTTCTTGAGATGATTATTTCTTTGACCAAGCAACTTGCTTTGATCCTAAATATTAGTACATGAAATGTCCTAGATGGAAGGTGAATTGAGTGCTTATAGAATAAAAAAAAATTGAAATTGTGTCAATATTAAATCAATCAAAATTTAGAATATTAAAGCTGAATGAAAGGTTAAGTTAATCAACCAAATAAGGGAAGATTTGTCATAGACTGTACTTGAGTCAATGAGGAATTAGATTTAGGATATGTTGGATTTTATTAAATTAGAATTGTTTACAATTACATAATTATTTGATTATTGGATTAGGTTTAGGTTAGGTTAATTTCTTTAACTTATGCTTACAAATTACATTGTTTATTGACTTTGGAATAAAATTGCATGTTCCTCTTAGTTTGTTGGTTAGCAGGATTATCTATGTCTAGTTGCTGGCTATGTTGCTTCATTGCACGGAGTTTGTTGATTAAAGTAGAAAACAATATTAAAAAAATTAAACTTATTACATTGATTGCTTGGAAAATGTCGTAGTAAGTCACTTTTCACGATAGTTATTAAGCACAACCAACATGAAAAGTTGATATTTCCATGCCGTTTTAATTAGACAAGTGACATGGGAAGCCTACTTTCCATGTCGGTTGTACTTAATAGTCACTATAAAAAGTGACTTACCACCACGTTTATAAAAACAATATGAAAACACATAATCACTACATCAATAACATACATATCTCTCTTAAAACTGTTATTAAAAGTTCATTTTAACTAATGTGAAAGGCCTTCTCTACAACCGTGAATGCTTTACTAATGAGAGTTAGGTCTAGTAAAAAGAGTTAGTCCCTTACAACATAATGAACTAAGGTTTTAATCTCTATTAGAATATGTACTCACGTTTAGGACCTAACAATATCTCAAACAGGATTATTTCTAATAAAAGCATACCTATATTTAGGAAAACAAAAACAAAAACAATGAATGCTTTTGTTTCACAGCTCTCGCTTTGTTTGCAGAATTGAACCCATGACTTACAAGTTGGAAGCAACATGCTCTAACCAGCAAGCCAAGAGTTCGGTGAGCTTTGTTTCGCAGCTCTAATGTTACCTTGATTTTGTATTTATAATGCTGCTGTTTTTTTTCCTAAAAAAAATAATCTCACATATTTAGTTCAAAGGTTTTTTAATTATTTTTTTAAAATCTAAAATATAAACCAGTTATTTGATTTTAGAATTTATCAACCCTAATTATTCTCAAAATATAAACAATTGTTTATTTTTAAATGATGGGGAAGGAGGAAAAACCTGAACTGGAATCATGGAAATGTTAAAAAATGACCAATATGCTGTTGTTTCAGTTTGGGAAAATGACTAGATTTAATTTAGAAATAACAAGATTGCAACATAAATTAACAAGTTTAGAATATAGAATAACAACACCATTTTCCCAGCTTCAACACTTGGCACTATGGTGAAAACATCTGTCCATTTGAAAAAATGACTAAATTTGATGTGAAAATAACAAGATTGAAACATAAATTAGTTTAAAATAAAGAATAACAACATGCTTTTCTGAGCATTACTCTGAGCATTACATAAGGGTATATTGTTCATTTTCCCACATTTCCATAATTCCATTTCAAGCTTTCCCTCCTTGTCATTTACACGTGTTAGTTGCGTTTTTTTTTTTTTAGAATTTTCTATTTTCAAGATTCTTTTTTAGTCATTTTACCTTCATAATATTGTCGTGCTTATTGTAATATCAATTATTTTAATAAGAATTTATTATTTTTTACAAATTAATAAGAATATCATATTGGAAAAATGACAATACAAGAACCTGAAAAATATGAAACCCCTCAAAAAGTACCTGAATTAAAATAATTTCATAAACGTGCAAAATCCTAAAATGGAATAATGAAGTTTAAATGAAATGATGAGAATGCCTTTTTGTGGGTGTGTGTGTGTGTGTGTGTAATATATATAAGTCAATAACCCTAGGTAGCCGGCAATCGACCACTGCTAGCAACTACCCGTCAGTGAGGGGAATATTTCGGCTGGTGCCGGGATGAGTGTTTCTGGGTAGGGGTTAATATCAAATAAATTGTAGTCATTTTTTGGGCAGTTGTGAATGGCCCAGCTGAACGAGAGTTGTTAATATATGATGAAATATAGTTAAAACTAGTATAAAAGTTGTGAATGATATTACTAAATGAAAGTTGTTAATATCTTATTAAATGTAGTTAAAAAAATGCAAAAATTCTAAATAACGTAAAAGAATGACTCTGTCTCAATTTCTAAAATGTCGAAACCAATATGTTGGAAACAAATTATTAATATATTGATAATTTGTAAAAGGAAGTTAATACATTTTACACTTTTTTTATAATATATTTATTGATAATGATAATGATAATTTGTCAAAAACAAAAATACACTTCCCCCCAACCAATACTTTTTGGACTCCATCAGTGTTTCTCAGCTCACAAAGATCTTATTTTTGGGCCCGAACCCATGTTGACTCATTCTAAAATTCCATTTTTTTCCACTTTTCTCTCTTTTATTATTTTTCCTTTTCTTGTTCTTGGTGCCCTTTATTTTTTTTCTATTTTTATTTTTTGCGGACGGTTTTCTTTATCTTGTTAACAATCACAATTCTTGCTTTAAATAGCGGATTTAGGCATGGGATCTCAAAATAAGTTAACAGTAATACAGTATTAACACTAATCTCGAACCTCACTCTATAAGAACTTTAAAATTGCAAAGAAATCTCAAAATCAGGTTCAGGGTATACAGCTTTGGGATCAGACGAACAGTACACAAGTAGGTTGAACCTAGAAAATCACGAGTGCCTAACAAAATGGGCTCTAAAACTTAATCTTCAATCTTTATACGTCTGATGCTAAAAACAATTACATTTACCAACATTCCTATCTATAGTCTAAATTTGGCCCATCCTTTGAACCTCTAGGTAAAAAGCCATATCAAGAGGGTTGATACTTGATAGGAGATAAAAGGCACTAATGATTTAATTAAATATTTATGAAGGACTCACTTCATAAGGCTTTCTTCTTCTTCTGCAATCTTTGCAGTTTTTGCCACTTGAGGTAGATCTGGTATGTCAAGCCAGAGAATACCAAAAAAACACATCCCCATTGCTTGCTTGACAAGGGATTCCCACTCAATAATGAAGACACCACAATGCTAACAAACTTGCGAGTGGTCGTGATGGTGGTGTTAGCCAAAGACCCAAATTGACTTATAGTCAAAAAGATAAAATTCTGGCCCACTGCACCGCAACAGCAAAAGTAAAACATATCCCAAGCTGCCTCTGGATGATGTTTGCAGAAGCGAATTGCCTCGTATCCAATACCACCGGGCCAGCCAAACATGTACATCGTATTGTATATGGTCCCCCATAAATTCATGCCCAACATAATACCCCAGGCACTTGTTTTTGGATACCTGAACAAGACAGAATCCATCGCTTAGAATATAATTGATATATAATTTACAACATGAAAAAATCAAATCCAAATCATTTTGGTTGCCCTTATCCGTAAAATATTCGAATTTTACATTATGAGTGCATCTAACTGAATGTGATAAAAAAAAAAAAAAAACTACTATAAGCGCTGCCTCTAGTCCTTAATATAAAAATTAATTTGAAATTTAATTTGATCTCAAATATAAGATCCAAATCCACTTTTTTTCTTATATTTATCTATTTTTTCCAAGGTAGTCCTTGTAGTAGTTGTACATGTTAAAAGTTTCATCAGATGATAATTCTAGCTCATACACATGACTAGCAAGGGTATTTTAGAAAAAACAGCACTTATTCATTATAAATAACTAATTTAAGTAATTTTCTTAATCTACTCAAATTAGTCAACTAGTTCGTATATTAAATATGAGACATAGTGGTTCATATCTAACAGAATGATACTGCCTAACTTGAAAAAAGAAATCGTTCCAGACAGTGTCCATTCAGAAATCGTTTTTCCTATAAACTTCTTTTTGGGTTCTCTTCTCTTGATTTCTATTCCACGGAAACTTTTTCCATTTGTTGGTGAAGATACTCGATCTAAATTACATATCAATGTCCATGCAACTAACACTACTGGCATCTATTATCAGTAAAAAGTCCAAATAAAGCCACCAAATCCATAAACACTTCGAGGCACTAATCACAAGTAAATTGGAAATAATTATTAACAAAATGCAGTTTGGTATTGAATGATAGAATGGAGGGCATCTAGGAGGGGAAAGGAAATCGCGAATTGTACATTTCATCATTTGCATGGAAATTAATAGATGCCAATTGAAAACAGCTAGAACTGTATCTTCTTTTACCTTGCTTTTAAGGAATCTTGAGTTGCATTTGTGAATCCATCAAAAGCAAGGTTCAGGAAGCAAAGCCCATATCCCAGTGGGGCGTTTGGATGTGCCAGCTTGTTGATTGTCTTTGAGCTGGTCTGTAATCAACACAAGAAACAATGAGAAAACTGAAAGTTAAGCTGCCTGGACAATAACCATGTTAAATTCCAACCCACAATAGCCTTTTCTTTTTCTTTCTTTGTATGTACTAAAATGTTTCACTCTGTTCTTCAGAATAGTTCCTGACCTTTAAAAGTGCGAATGTGGATACCCCTCCAGCAACAAGGAATGAACAAAGGTACTCTGGAAAAGAATATCTTATACCGTACACTAAAGTACCCATCAGCATAACTGCAAGTTAAGCGATTCATTGTATCAGATGCTGAACATGAAAATTCACATTTTAGGGATGAAGCACCGATTACATGTTCATAATTCTATCCTAAATGAGAGGCAACTCAGTCAATTACCGAAAGATAAATTATTTTTCATTGATATTTTATCAAGTGCAAGCTTTTTATGAGCAATCTACTGACCTGGAATCATTTTTGAGGATTTTGCAAGGACCTGCAAGTAGTGGAAATATCATCAGCCTTTAAAGAGGACATTCACCATACTAAAGAACAAAATATAAAATTAAGTCAGATCAGTTCCATGGAAATTACACATACAACTCGCAACTGTTAAGGCAATCAAAAGAGTCATATTTGAATAATGCATGCAAATGACATCCACAGCTTCTAAAGAAGACCTATTGTTTCTTTCGGGTGAAAACCATATATTACTGACGCAGAATATTTTAAACGAACCAAAAGAAGCCAATAAAAAATGTTTTAAAAGGAACATGCCTGAGCGGGATAACTAATATACTTCAATGCTTCAATTCCCATAGCAGGACCAATTGTATTCGTAATGCCAGCACTCCAATAAGCCCACCAAGGAGCACCACCAGAACTGCCACCAGACCATATCCTAATCACTGCGTCAGAAGCCAGCAAATAAAAACATATTCAGATCAAATCCACAATGGTACTTGTAAAGAAAAAAAGGGGCTAGCTGTAGCCGGCATAGAAGCTTACTTATATACGACCAGATCAAACATACTACATTCTGAGCCAAGTTTAGAAATGCAAGGTGCTCAAACCTCTGCGCATCTGGACCAAATCGCTTTGTCGACCTGAATAGAGTGAAAAACATTATCACAACGGCATTGCACAGAACCACGGCAAAATGCTGGTAGAGAGAGGCGAGTATTTCACTGATTACTATCCAGCATTTAAAACATTCTCAGATCAAAATAAGCAATTCAAGCATTTGTAAGAAAAATAGGGATGGGCTGAAATTGTTGGTGATTCTGTAAACAAATTCAAGTCAATTCGAAAAGACTACACCAAGAGATCGAACAGATAATTAAAACAATCAAATCAAGATTTCTTAAAGCAGAAAAGGAGATCGGAAATCATAAATAATAAACTTACAGAGTTTCCTGAAGAAAACCTTGGTAGATATAAGCAGCCCAAATCCCGGCGACACAGAACGCCAAGAGTAACACACGGCGGAGCCCGGAACCATGAGCCTCCATGAATGGACCCAGAATGTGTCGCCGGTACCACCCTAGATCAGACGGTTTCTCCTTATTCTACTGTAATACCTCCTTCCGGAAACAAACGATGAACATTGATGCGCGAATAAATCGGACAAAAATGGATCGGAGAAAGAGCAGAGGGAAGCAACGACAAGAGAGAAGCGTAAACGACGGGGTCGTAGTTGCAACCCGCAAAGCGACAGTGTTTAAAGGAAGACGACGTCAATGGAAGAGCAAGTTACGTGGATTGTACACGTGGATGCTTTTCATTGGAGGAGTGATGCTCTTGGCGCTTCTCATTGGCTGCGCAAACGCGGATCCCTGCCCAAGCCTCAAAGGTTCGGTACAGTCGTTAGCGTGTTTATTACTACGTGCTGTTCTTAATTGCCACTTATTTGATTTTTTTTATTTGTAAATATAATAATTTAATCTTTTTTTTTCATATTTATCTATTTTTTAAAATAGTTTTTGTAATAGTTACGTAAATGAAATGTTTTATCAAATGGTAATTCTTTTTTGCTTAAGATGCCAACGCTCAAACTCGCGCCCTATGATTTAGAAGGATGGCCGTAAACCACAAGGGCGCACAAGAGACAGCCCATCAAATGTAATTTTAACTAATATATGATTAATAAGAGTATATATTCCTTTATAACTAATTTTCTTAATTTTATCAAATTAATAATTAGATCTTATATTAAAAATTAGAGGTAGTACTTTATAAACATTTAACATTCTGCTCGTATATTGCTAGCCAAAGTTCAAATTTCTAATTAGAGGAATACCCATATTTAGTGACACATAATGTCTCAAATAGGGTTATCTCTAATTAGAAGATATATGTACTTAGTCCCAAAAAAAAAAAATACTGCTCATTTAAATTAAAAAATTTGGCAATGCATGTATGGGGAAAAATGACATTTAAAGACTTTGAAAATTGTATAATTCCCAATAAGTACTTATCAACAAATCCCAACCACGAAAACAATCTCAAATTGAAATATCAGAATTCAAGTAAAAAGACAAATATGCCCCCATTTGTAAAAAAATAAATAAATAAAGAATTCTTCACCAATGACTTGTCCATGCCCTGGCATCTGCCATATTTATTGAAGTTGTTAAATCAATTATTATCCCATTTCACACGTTACAGGTTAGGAAAAAATGTGTGTAATCTCAACTGAAAACTAGTCATTTTACATTTAGGACTTATTATTTTGAGGTAAAATGTTGTAAATGACCTGTAGTCAAAATAAAAGAGTTAACTTTTTTTTTTTTGCATTATACTGTTAATAAAGCTTATTAGCTCAATGGTTATCCTAATTTCTTTGGTTGCAAATTTGCCTAGTAAATTTAAAATTGTAGCAATATTGCCCCATATTATTAAAAAGTTAACATTGACTACTAAAATAGAAATTTGCTACCATTTTAAACTTTCAAGAAAAATTTATATATAAAAAACCTTTTAGGTGCCAAGTACTCCTGAGTAAAAACTTTGAGGCAAAATTGTACCTTAACCCAAATTTAAATAAAATACCCATTTTTTATGCTTCTAAATATTAGATGGATATCAATATAACAAAAATAATAAATAAGTATAGCATATATATCTAAATGAGCAAGCCGTCCAGCTTCCTAACTCCTCTCACAATTCTACTATTCACGTCTACAATGTCAGCTTCTTCAAGGAGGCTTAGCTTCAAATGTCAAGCTTTGTGTGTCCTTCTTATATTTCATGAATATGTATTCCCTCGTACCAATACAGAGAGATACAAATCAAATAGACACTTTCGTAGTATGAAGTATCTCTATAACATTTTCAACTATTGCTCCTTTAAAAGCTGTGAGGAGACATCCTGGTAATGTGACCTATCCTTCTTAAATACACTACCATCATTATTCTTCTGTTCACCCTTCTATATAACACTACTATACTAACCATTCCTTATCATCTATTTGTTTTTTAACTTTTCAATGCAGGTAGAGTGAATATATTACATCGTGTTCTAACCTGCCATGGCATTCGAATATGCCAAGCTTGATGATGTTATACCTAGGGTGGATACATGGAAAGTGGTAATGAAGGTGGATAGGGTTTTTGCAAGGACAAGCTTTGACATATAAGAAATAGACTGCGGATTGCTGAAGTGTTTGGTTTCATTGGACATGCTTGTGTTTGATAAGAATGTGAGTAATGTTTTCTTAGTTCTTGATGTTGGATATTTCTTCTTTCATTCCTTTTTCTTGGTCTATTGCTTATTATTCCCTGCTTTCGAGTGTATATGAAGCATACTAGGATGCTTCTAAGGGTTAGAGCTAGGTGACAATTGATCGATCATTTTTAGCACATTCCAAAATAGCCTTTTTAGGGGAGATAGGATTCATTATGCCTTATTTGGAGGCTATGCAAAAGAGGTCTGGAAGAGTTACCTCACTCTGAAGAGAATACATAAGATTGTCATGTTGGTTAACTATTCTCTGGTGAAAAAATAACCAACATACCTAGAGGGACCCCATGTTCCTTAGTGTGTATTGTCACATGTACTTTGTTATACTTTGTTCAATTAATGTTAAATGTTTTAATTTTCTTTCCATTTTGTGTGCAAAGAACTTATCCCTCCAGAGCTATGTTAACACGACCAGGGGTTTTTAGAACCCAATTTTCACTAAGATCATGCCCGTTAAGAGAGCTTTGCTCATGGTGCTTCTATGCAAACTAATCCTTTAGGACCCTATTTCTATTTAGTTCATGTCCTTTTGGTTTTGGATTAACCTTTTCTATCTTTGTTGTTGCTATGTACTATATTCTAGGTATTATGTTCCTTATTTGAATGTTCAGATGTAATATGTATCTATGTAGGCTTGAGGCTTTAAACTCGTCCATTGTTTAGTGAGTTAACTTAGTCTCTAGTTAGCTGAGCATGTAATGATGTTAATATAACATTAAAGTTACTCATATCTACAACTAATCATTATGATTTCACAATAACATGAACACTTTTATTGTTATATTTAATTACTTAACTATAATATCTTAATCATAAATAAGCCTAGGTATAACTGTTTTATGGGATATAAATATAACATATTCCACATTAAGCAGCTGATCCATTTGAGTTAATGTGATAGTCTAATACACAGACACAAAAGTTAACCTTAAGCATAGTTAAATTTTATTGTTAATTCTATGAATGCATCGATGGGATTGGTGTATCTGCATATTATCACATACTGGCTATGATTGAGGTATCAGATGAAATGTTTTGCTTAATAGTATATACTTACTATATTTGTTGCTAGTGTTCATGGACCAAATAAAAATGATATCAAGTGCATTTGAGTGATGAAGTGATTTGTAATATTGCCACTTACCTAACTAGAACTAATTATGATAGAAAGAAATAAAACTAATAAACATACCCTATCATGGTTATTTAGAAGCAATCACATTAATAAAGGGCTAACCATAATAGAAAGGTATTAGTGGCAGTTTCATCCAAGAGGGAGGTGAATTGGGTGATGTATGAAAATTTAACTAAATAAAATAATTGAGCAAATAAAACAGAGTAGATGAGTTTGGAAGGTTTCACTGAAGAATGAAGACACAGAGTGTAACATCTAGAGTTTTATTGGGTTTTAATAGCCTCTTTTTGGTTGATTTTGAGGATAGATTAGTGATTTAATGTTGATCTTGGTGTTCGGGTTGGAATTGAGGTATGTTGGAGGAATAGGTGAACAGACCCCTCTCAGGGTATGTTCGCCGTGGTGAACCGGGAGCTCCAGGGGGAATGTCTTTCAGGAAGGTTTGGCCGTGGTGAAATCAGAGGAACGTCATGGTGAAGTTGTTCAGGTGAGCGAGGTTTCCCTCTCGGGAAGGTCTCGCCGCGACGAAGTTAGGGCATGCCACGGCGAAGGTTTTCTAGGCGAGTGAGAGTTTCCTCTCGGGAAGCTTTCGCCGCGCGAAGTCAGGTTTTCAGGCGAGTAATCCCTCTCAGGATTAGTTTGCCGCGGCGAAGTTCCGGATTCGCAGCGGCGAAAGGGTCGAATCTATATAGTCACTGAAGGGGTCAGATGTGCGAAAATTAGAAAATCTGAAGGAAGAGAAGAGATAGAGGCTCTACTAGGGTTTTGAATTTTTGGCTTGGAAGGGGCATTTTTAAGGATCCATTACCTCAAGTAAGTGATTTTAACCTCTAATCTACTTTCTTACCTGGAGTTTCTGAGGATTTATGGTGAAACCCTAGAGTTTTCTATGTTGTTATGGAATTGAGGTTTTTGACCGATTGTTTTGAGTTTAATTGATTGCTTTGGGTTAGTCTAAGTATTTAATCGGTGCAGTTTTCTTGGATTTGAAGAACTTTGAGTTTTTGAAATTAGGGTTTATGGAAATGGGAGGTTTGTGATTGAGGATGATAATGTGGAGGTTGATTTTGAGTTTTGTGATTTGGGTTATTTTAAGGAGGGTTAAATTGGATGTTTAATCGGTTTAAAATGTTGTTAAGACTTCAATTGTTCAAATGGGATGTTTGGGTGTTGAATTCCTATAGTGGGTCCTTGAGATTATGAGTTTTAATTGATGTTTGGAAAGGAATTAAGGTTTTAATGGATTTTTATGACCTTGGAATGTTGCCTTGATGGTTATACCCTTTTTAGTTGGGTAGAGTTGTGGTCGGAGCTAGGAATTTTGTGTCCCCAAGTGTTGTTTTGGCCACATTATTAGTTGAAAGCTAATATTTGTTGGTTGTGTGCTTGTGTAGACCGGTTGTGAGCCTTGTTGGTGCACTGGGCCGTGTTGTTGGTTTGTTATTCCTTACTCAGGCGAGAGGTAACCACTTTCCAATCCTTTGTACATGCTTTTGTGGTATTGTGAGTGGATTTATGTTTTGTGCTCCGAGTAACAACTGTGTTCAAAGTGTATGTTGTATATTGAAAAGGAAAACCGTCTTGTGGGGTTTAAATTGATATTGATTGAATCTGGAACTTGTGAAAGATAGGCCACTGAAAGAAGTTAATTGTGAAATGATCATTTACTCTTTGATTACGGTTTGAGCATGATGCATGAATTGGGAATTGGTGAGAGTTTTGATTGTTACTACCACGTGGTAAAGCCTCTATTAATGCATGATGGTTGGCTCTTTACGTCCCCCAGAGTGAGGGATAGGCCTTTTATGGCTCCTTACGTCCCCCCTAGTGAGGGATAGGCCGAGTTCGGCTCTTGAAAATTCCCCAAAGTGAGGGATATGGTTGATGGGATTGCATCATTGCACTTGCATGATTTGTTGTGGCTATCATTTATAATATTACTTGTGAACTGCCTCATTTGACACCTCACGAGCACCTATTTAGTAGTACCTTGAATTGGAAATGTTGGTTACTGGGACGTTTGTCTCACCCCGTGGTTTACAATGCCTTCAGGTGAAGACTCTAGGCGTGTGCCATCGGGAAGAAATGCAGAGGCTTGAGCTTGGTTAGCTTTAGGCCTCTAGCCCTTGTATATGTATGGCTAGTATATATTGCCACATTTAGGATCCCTTTTGAAATATTTTGATTACCCGACCTTATTGTAAACTGGAGGGAATGTTATCTCCTTATTTTGGTTGGCCGGAGGCCATTTCTAGTGTCTTATGAAACTCTGATTTATTTTGTTAAAAACCATTTGGATGGGCTGATGTGATGTCTTTTGTTACCCGGGCCGGAGGCTCGGAGGCCCCGTGGATGTAAATGAACGATTTTAGTTGCATGCAACAGAGTTTGAGTTTGAACCGAGTTTAAATGTTAATTTCAAAACTTATGCAAATTTCTTTCTACTATGGTAGTTTGTTGTAACAGCTTTCCTTTTCTACCATAGTAGTGATTTTATGACGAGTTTATAATGTTTTGAGGTAAAGGATTTTACACAGAGTTTATACTGGTTCGGTCTCAACCACTTGACCTACATTTAGTCCTTAAAGCGCTCCTGAGATTTCCACTATATCCCCAAGATTAAACGGGCTTTTAGTGCCTCAGTACAGTAATTGAACCTCTCAATCACTCCCCCTTACTATCCGTAAGGTTACAATCCCCTCAATAGGACACACTCTTGAGGTACTCTCAGAATTAAGTAAAGAAAGATATATCAAACTCTCTTACAAAGTATATGAATGATAAATACTGAAGTTTGGTAAAACAGAGTATTGAAAGCAATAGTAGATTTTTAATAGACGGTAGCTCGCATATTCAATTCCTCATTTAATACTCTTCACGCCTTTTATAGTTGGAGTATTTTAGTTATCTGTTAGACTAAAGAGCTTCTAGCTGTTGGAAGATCACTTGCGTGTGTTCGGCAGTTATAATGGTAGTTCACCATTAATGCTTCTAACACAGTAAGTTAAAGGCTATAAAATAACCGTTCCACTTTGTAATCTGCAGAAGTCTCTTGGCACAAGTAAGTTTCCTTCTTTAATAAAATAGGAATGAGTAATAAGAAGTGATGATTCTTGGCATTGATATAATAGTTGGGAAGACATGGAATCAATCAACAGATACTAAAAAGTAATATGAACTTACTTGATCGATGTCTTGATCAATAATCCTTTAATCGATCATATTATCGATTAATTACAAGAGAAATAGACTTAATAGATACAAGCATTTATCGAGTAATTTATAGATCAAATAATGATAGAACAAGTGATCGATAAATGATTAAATACACATAGAGTGTTCTTTAGCAAGTAAAATACTTTTGTATTTTGTGCAAGGCTAATTTCCTCTAAATTTGCATGTCTTTGTATTTTAAAAAAAAGAATTATATGATTAAGGAAGGCTGAGAAAAGCTTGAAGATATAATGAACATATGGTTTATGAAGAATCATTGTGAAGAACTTTTTGAATGATGAAATAATGCATTAATCAAATAGATGATCGAAAATCATTTGATTGATCATATGATTGATCAAGCTAAGCTAGAGTGAATATCATTTTCAAGTTATGATGATTGAACACTTCTTTGATAAAGGGTTGATTGAATAAGTGATCAAAACGAGGTTCAAAGAATACTTTTAACAGTGATGCATAAGGATGAGTTGTGATCAATTAAATGATTGATTAATAATTAATTGATTAAGTGATCGATAAATGACTATAAAAAGTTTGTTTTTAGAAAAACCAAAGTAATGTTTTGATTGAACACGTGATATGAAAAGATGATGTAAAGACCACGATGATCGATCATATTATCAATAAAAGGATGATCGATCATGAACCGTGAAAAACTTGTTTTGCAAAATAACACAGAATATTTTGACAGAACACATTATCGATTAACCAAATATGATTTGACACATAATGTTCAAATAAGTCATCAATAAAATAATGATTGATAAAGTGATCGATAATACAAGAACTATTCAACATAATAATTAAGTCAAGGAAACTTTACCAGTTATCTGAGTCTTCATCGATTACCTCATGATCAATCAGGTGATCAATAAACATTATGTTATACTCGTGGTAGTTATAACTTTTCCTGATAGTTTATCGATCAATAAATTATCTATTAAATGATTGATAATTTGCTGCAACATCTTACACTTAACTAGTGCTATCAATGATCAATCAATACATAAATTTGAATTATCTAACACATTATCGATCAAGCTTAACAGTAAATGATTAAAAAAGAACTAGCATTTATCTGACAATTGTTCGATTAACTAGTGATTGAACATTTGATCGATTAACTTGACAATTTCTCAGAGAAACAGAAAAGCTCATTTTGTTATCATCAAAACCTTTAAATTTAACATTCTTCCCCTTTTTGATGATGACAAAACATAAGAAAAAATAAATGATATTTAGATAATTCAGCATAATTCAAAAGATTAGAATTCAACAGTTATAAACTAATAGTAAAGAAATTGTCCATAAACTAATAAACCAAAAATTGATAACTCTGATAATCATCAAAATGTATACAGCAAAGTGCAATAAGATCAGAAAATCATCAGAATGTCAAAATACATAAGCATCAGAATACAAAAAGATTGAAAACAGAAACAAACATAAATATAGCCTAAGGTCAGACCCATTCTTCTCTCCCTTTTTGTCAGTATTAATGGAGGAAGTAGAAGGAGAAGAAAATGAAGGTAAGGTAAAAGGGATAGAGAGAGGAGGAAGTTGGGAAATAGGAGAGAGGGCTTGAGATATAGGTGGTAGTAGAGGAGAGTGAGTAACCTAAGGGACTAGAATGAGGGCAAGTATAGTAGAAGGAGGAATGGTCTGGGAAACTGAAGGTGGGATAGAAGATGTAAAAGCAGGGACAGTAGGAGTAGGATTAGTGTGTAGAGGAGAGGGTGGATGGGAAAGGAGATCCTTAAAACTGAATGAGGTGTTGGGAGCTGAGAAATTAGCACAGAGTGAGGTGACCAAGCCTTTAAGCTTCCTGATTCCCTTCTCCACAGAATCAAACTTTTGAGACATCTCCTTTTCTAGTATTGCCATGACCTGTCTATGAAGATTCAAGATAGTACACGACCCTTTAAACTTTTTATCCGAGATTGTCCTATAATCCTTTATAGTGGCATACACCCTTCTTTCAAATTCCTAAAGCTCTGACTGGAATAATTCTCTAAGTGTATTTCCATAAAATGAGGGTCCAAAAGTTTGAGTAGGGTTTGTAGTAGACTCAGCTTCATCTTGAGCTCTGGAAGTGCTTGCTACTGGCTGTTTTTCTTTCTCTTTATGTGCCAATTTTTGTGAAGGTTGAAAGGGCATTAGTATCCTCATTTGTTGACTTGATTGATACCAAAGACAAGAATCTTTTCTTTGACTTCCCCAAGCTCCAAATGTGTAATGTTATGCACCTAGAGGAAGTATGAGGCCAATTGAGGATAGGGAATGGGGGTGGATTTCGACTTGTTAATCGTGAAATCTTTCATTTCACTATAAATCAGAGCCCTAATATTGATTTTCTCTCCACTAATAATTCTGGAGAGTAAGATGTAATCATCTTGATTCAAATGAGAGAAGCTGCTAGATTTAATCACACATTTGCTTTGAAGGGAAATTCAGTTCTCTAAGATAATTTTTACTCTGCATTAGAATCTTATAAGCTTTTATATCATTTATGTTTGGTCCTCTGACATGTTCTTGAGTTCCCAGGAGCTCATTTATCTTTACACAAGTGAGTGTAATGGTTCTGCCTCTAAGTTTTATTGTTAGGCAATTGTTCACCAGATTATCTTCTTCTTAATATTCTTCAATTAATTCCATGTTATAGTAGAATCTTTTAACAACCTTAAGGCAATATTCTCCACTGATGCTCAGCCAATTTGAATAGTAGTCTAAAGGGTCACTCAAGTCCAATTTGATTTTTTCATTGTTTTTTAGGCTTTCCAAATTCATAGAAACCATATGACAGAATTTTTGAGTTGCAAAGTCTACATAAAACTTGAGCATATTCACATCTTTATCTAGGTTTCCAACTGAAAACTTAGTAGATGATTGAGATGGAGTACCTTGAGCAAGAATTTGTGGAGACCCACCCTCACTGGTTCTTTGTTCTTGTGTCTTGGTTGTCCGAGTACTGGGATGTTTAATGCTATGTCCACAGCTTTCTAAATTGAAATCTCATTGTCAGATTCTGTTTCTGATTCTTCAATGACTACTAGCAGCTTTGATTTTGAGCGAGGGGATTTCCTTTGTGGAGTTTGTTGTTCAGAGCTCACTGTCCAGCTTTCTCTGATTTTTTGTACTCCTTTTTTCTTCGATGTTTCTTGCCTCACTTTGGGTCTATATCTCTTCTTGGTAGTCGAGGAAGTAGTTTCCTTGGATTGAACTTGCTTTTCAGAGCTTTCTTCTTGGTCACCATCTACTTGCTTAACTCTTGCCATTTTCGGTACAGAAGAGGATTTTGGAGATGTGTTCAATGATTTGTCAGATTAAAGAGGTTAGGAGTGATCGAAAGGACTTAGAAGATGTTTTTGAGTGATGACTAGTGAGAGATTTAATAGAATAGTGAGATTTTTGACCATTGCGAAGAAACAGGGACGACGGTTTATTGAGTTAGAGTTCTCAAAACTGACAAGAGAGTTTTAAATTCTGAATGTTATAAAGTCAAAAATGATCAATCAAGTTATCAATAAGGTCATGATCAATCATGTAATCAATAATTTTTTAAGAACAATAAGAATACAATGAACTATTATCAATCATATTATCAAACAAGTAGTGATCAAACATATTATTGATAATTTTATAGTAAAACACATACTTATCTAAGTTTTTCAATCATGTGATCGATAAACCTTACCCTTTTTTTGCCTTTACGTTGAACTTCCTTGCTCCGTTAATCGATCAAGTGTTCAATAATTTGATGATCGATCACTTCATCCATAATTTTGCTCCTCGTTATTTCCATTTTGCTTCCATATGCTTTGTTGATCGATGAGTTGATCAATAACTTGAATTTATCAATCAGGTGATCGATAAATTGAGTCATCTTCAAGGCATGATTATCGATGCTTTTATCGATCAACCCCCACTCTGTTCACCTCTATTTTTTAGCATCTGAACAGAGTTTCCTACAAAACAAATTTTTATCAACTCTGATACTTAAGTTAGCTTTCTAATCATCAAAGCATTAAATCTAAATACTCAAACTAAAGAAGTAATGTAAGATTTCTTATAACTTATTAGGATTTACCATTACCAATTCTCTTCTGACGTAATTGAATTTTTGTTGGTCGAGAGGCTTTATGAATATGTTTGTTATCTAATATTCAGTGGGCATAAATTTTACCTTCACATCTTTCTTTTGAACATGATCCCAAATGAAGTAATGTAGAACATCAATATGTTTGGTTCAGGCATGATGAACTGGATTCTTGGATAGGCTGATTATGCTCGTGTTGTCACACAAGATTGGGATTTCCTTCAATTTGATTCCCAAGTCTTGTAGTTACTGTTTTACCCATGGGATCTGAGCACAACAGCTAGCAGTGGCAACATATTCTAATTCTGTAGAGGATATAGCCACAGTGTTTTGTTTCGTGCTAGACCACGAAACAAGGCATCCCCCCAGAAATTGGCATTGTCCACTGGTGCTTTTCTTGTCTGTTTTGTATCCTCCGTGATTAGCATCTTAGTATCCTATTAGATATTCTGCTCCTTTCTTTAGATTATTCCCAAATTTGATGTTCCAACAAGATATCTAACGATTCTCTTGACGGCTTCTTCATGTGATTCCTTGGAAGCTGATTGATATCTAGCACGTATTCCCATACTAAACTGAATGTTTGGTCTACTTGCCGTGAGGTAGAGTAATGATTCACATCTTTGCCTTTCTCATCTATGTCTAGAGATATGGTTGAACTTATGTGAGTTTTTACACTCTTTGCATGTTCCAAACCATACTTTTTTAGAAGTTCTTTGAGATACTTTGTCTGAGATATGAATATTTTGTTTTTCTTCTATTTGATTTGCAATCCCAGGAAGAAATTCAATTCCTCCATCATTGACATCTCGAATTCACCCCGCATTAACTTAGAAAACTCTCAACAGAGATCCTTATTAGTAGCACCGAATATAATATCATCCACATAAATTTGAATAATTAAAAGCTCTTTCTTATTTCTTTTATAAGGAGTGTTGCATCCACTTTGCCTCGTTCAAAACCTTTTTCTATCAGAAAAGTGCTAAGTTGTTCATACCATGCTCTAGGTGCTTGTTTTAAATCATATAAGGCCTTTTTCAATTTGTAAACATGATCAGGAAGATTTGGGTCTCCAAAAATAGGGGGTTGTTCAATGAAAACTTCTTACATAATGTAACCATTCAAAAATGCACTTTTAACATCCATTTGATATAGTTTAAAATCTTTTATGCAGGCAAAAGCTAAGAGCACTCGTATGGCTTCCAATCTAGCTACTAGAGCATATGTTTCCTTGTAATCAATACCTTCTTCCTGATTATAGCCTTTTACCACTAATCTGGCTTTGTTTCTGATGATTTGTCCAAATTCATCGAGCTTACTCTTGAATACCCATTTGGTGCTGATGACTGGATGGTCATTCGGTCTAGGTACCAAGTCCCAACCTGATTCCTCTCAAATTGGTTCAGCTTTTCCTACATTGCTACTATCCAGAATTTGTCGAATAGATCTTCATCAATATTGGTTAGTTCAATGTTTGAAACAAATGCAGAGAAACGAACCATATTGAACACTTGTCTTTAGGTTTTGATCCCTTTATTGACTTCACCAATGACTTGTTCCAAAGGATGGTTTTTGTTATGTCTCCAAGCCTTAAGTTGATCTAGATTTCCTTGAGAAAATGTTTCTATTGAATCATCTTTATTTTCATCATTTTCTATAGCAAGCGTTTTGCTTGAAGACTTGTTTAAACTTAATTTTTCAAAACTTTGAACAATCTCAACGTCATCATCTAGAGGTTTTGAAATCAACTCAGTTTCAACAAACACAACATGAATTGACTCTTTAATAGTAAAAGTTCTCTTGTTAAAAACCTTGTAAGCTTTACTGTGATATGAATAACCTAGAAATAAACCTTCATCAGCTTTAAGATCAAATTTATCAAGATTTTCTCTATTGTTGTTGTAGATGTAGCATTTGCTTCTAGAAATCTTCAGATGAACTAAGTTAGGCTTCCTTCCCTTGTATAACTCATAGGGAGTCTTTCCAAGCAACGTTCTAATATATGCTCTGTTGGAGATGTAGCATGCCATACTCATGGCTTCTACCTAGAACACTTGAGAGATGCCTTTTTCATTCAGCATTGCTCTGGCCATCTCTGTGAGCACTCTGTTCTTTCTTTCTACAACTCCATTCTGTTGAGGAGTTCTTAGTGTTGAGAAGTTGTGATCAATCCCATGTTCATCACTGTAGTTAGCGAATTCATTGTTCTCAAATTCTCTTCCATGATCAGTCTTGATTGACACAATAGAGATGCCTTTCTCATTTTGGACCTTTTTGGCAAAAATAATAAAAGCACTAAATGTCTCATCTTTGGAGGAAAGAAACAGAGTCCAGATGAATCTTGAATAGTCATTAACTATTACAAGAGTATACAAGTTTCCACTGAAACTCTGGACTCTCGATAGACCAACCAAATCAATATGGAGCATTTAGAGTGGTCTCTCAGTCAAGACTGTCTTCTTTGATTTAAACGTGGACTTTGTTTGTTTACTTTTTTGACAAGCATCATAGATAATATCATGTTCAAACTATATTTTTGGTAAACCAATGACTAAATCTCTTTTTGTTAATTTTGAAAGCTGATTCATATTAACATGAGCAAGATGTTTATGCTAAAGCCAATTTTCTTCATTTTTACTAACAAAGCAGTTTTCAGAGGGTTTAGAGTCAATTTGAATAATATAGCAGTTATCATCCCTTGGAGCTCTAAGCTTTACATTCAATGACATTGGCTAAGCACGATGCGATATAGGTCATAGTGGACCGATTAACCAAGTCAGCATATTTCCTCACCGTGAATGTTAAAGATCCTCTGGAAAAGTTAGCAAGACTTTATATCAAGGAGATTGTTAGGCTGCATAGTGTCCCAAGTACTATTGTTTCAGACAGAGACCTAAGATTTACTTCTAAAGTTTTGGAGGTCCTTACAAAAACAAATGGACACTACTTTCAGGTTCAGCATAGCCTATCATCTGCAAACTGATAGGTAGATAGAAAGAACAATTTAGATGTTAAAGGATATGTTGTGAGTATGTATACTCGATTTTGGTGGTAATTAAGATATGTACTTACCATTAGCCAAATTCGCCTACAACAATAGTTTTCATTCAAGTATTTGAATGGCGCCATACGAAGCACTTTATAAGAGGAAATATAGATCTCCCTTATGTTGGACTGAGCTAAGTGAAAGAAGGATTTATGGTCCTGATTTAGTGGATCAAACCTCCCAACAAATAAAGGCTCTTAACAGCTCAATGTAGATAGAAGAGCTACACAAATACTAGAAGGAGATTGTTAGAGTTTGAAATTGGGGATCTTGTATTTCTCAAAGTGTTGCCAATGATGAGAGTAGGTCGATCCCTAAAGATTAAGAAGTTGAATCAAAGGTATGTGGGACCACTCCAAAACCTTTCCAAAGCTGGACCAATAGCTTATAAGTTGGCCTTTCCCCTAAATTTGAGCCAAATTCATGATGTCTTCCATGTCTCCCAACTAAAAAAGTACCACCTAGACACAACTCATGTCATAAGATATGATGACATCGTGCTCTAAGACAACCTGTCTTTCGAGATCGGACTAGAGCAAATCATTGATTAAAAGGTCAAGCAGCCAATAAACAAGCAGATTCTACTGGTCAAAGTTGTTTAGAGAGGTCTTTTATGGAAGAAGCTATATGGGAGATAAAAACTAAAATGAAGGAAAAGTATCCTGAACTTTTCCCATAAGGGACGCTTTAAGTTTCGAGGACAAAATTTATTTTGGAGGGAGAAATGTCACATCTAGTAATATGATAAATAGGAGTAAAGATATTCCTAGGCATTTATGGGTCAAAATAATAGGAGGAAATAGAAGGACATAATTCCTAAAATGTATATTAGTGTTGGGACAAAAGAACAATTCCATAAAAGCTACGGGCAAGATTATGAAATTTTGGAAATACGTTAGAAGTTCCTAAAAATTATGGAATAATCATGAAAATTAGAGGAAAGCCTCTGGACACTATATTAATTTTTAGAAGGAAGAATTTTGATAGGAAGTATTTAATATAAATTTCTAATTAGTTTTAAAAGTTTGACTAATTAAGAAAAAATTAGTTAAAATTAATTATGAAAAAATATTTTTGAGGCTCAAAAAAATGAGGAAAAATAGGGATAATGTATCTTGAGAATTATGCGACAGTGTATAAATGGTTTTATACCCAAATTACCCCTATAAAAATTATAAAAGAATTTGAGTGAATTAGGCTAAATTAAAGTCTTTTATTTGGAAAATTCTAAATAAATACTTTTAAGAAAAATTAAATTCTGAGAAAATTTACTAGGTATCCCAAGAAATTATAAGAGATTATGAGGTAGAAGAGAGCCGCTTAAATGCTCAGAAATTTCTAAACAGCTTTGCTAAACAAAGAATCCATATGAAAAGGAAATTAGTTTTCCTCTGCACACCGAGAGAAAAGCGAGGGAGAGACTGAGGCAACAAGGAGGTGACGGAGGTGCGTGATCGGTGGTCGGATTCTTGCATGTAAACAGAGTTTCAGACTCAGGTGAGCCTTTTGAGTCTCATTCCGTCTTCATTCTTCTGGTTTAGTGCTGTTGTTGGCGGTGATTGTAGAGAGAGAGAGTGATGGGGTAGTGAGAGAAAGTAAAGGAAAGGAGAGAAGGATTGGTGAATTCATGTTCTATGGCAAGATTGAAGCGTGTAGAAGTAGTTTTTGTGCTTGCATGTTGCTGTTGTCTCTGTTTTATGATTTTCCGAACAGAGTATGATGTTTCTGGTTGCAAGGCGTCGAATATGTGGTGTTAGGAGATAGGAAAAATGCAATACATGAATGTGGAGATGCATGTTGATTTACTTCTTTGTTTTCTGGTTGTTTGAATCTGGTTTACTTGTTTTGGAAATCTGATTTCTTATTGCTTCCAGGTGCTAACAAATTTCTGAGTAGGAAGAGGAGCAGTATATATATATATATATATATCGTCACCTAGATGTGTTAAATGTGTGATGATGATTCTGGGATTTACATGAAAAGGGAGAATTGAAGCTTATACATATAGATACATGGTTGCCATGGCTGACTTGAATTAGTTCTTGGAATTAACAAGAGGTAACGTGTGTGTGTGTGTGTGTGTGTATGCTTCGGTTGCATTGTACTAAATCCAAAAAAATTTCCTAGCTACCCAAAACATGAACGGAGAATAGAGGAGGCTGGTATGGGCCACGCATTAAGCTCGTATAAGAGGATCTTGGGGCTGTGTTAGCGCATTTATGTTTGTGTGTGTGTGTGTGTGTGTGCGCGTGATGTTATGATTTGATGGCTGAAATTTGAAGCTAAGTACCAACGTGAAGCATACTGTTAGATGTTTTTAAGTGTTAAAAATTATTTTAGATGGTAACTAAGTGTAGACACTTTAGATATGATAATTTAAACATTGTTCTTGATCTGGACATTTTATGGAATTAAGAAAAACGGATGGTTACTGTTTCAAATGTAAGGAAATTAAGGAGAATAATGAGACGTTCAAATAATATAAGATAGATAAATATAAATGTATATTTAGCTGTTGCTGTATAAAGAGCGGGTCTTCTTTCAGATGAGCAAAAGTGGGTCCAAGGATTCAAAGATGATGGTTTAAATGTGCTTGAGCTGGTAACTAATTTGATGCTGCTGTTTTATGTTTCTTGATGCCAAGAAATTGTTTTAGAATGTTAAATGAGGAGTTGAATAGAAACATTTTTCAGATTTGAGGTTAAAGTTGCTCAAGGGAATAAAAGGGATTAGATGTTTAAATGAAATAGTAGTTTGTGTATAAGAATTAAAAGGGTGCATATATATGAGGTATTACATGTGGGAGTTCAAATATGGAAGTTGAGAACGGTATATATCTCACTGATTGATGCTTTGAATTGTTGATAGTGTTGCTATTAGGAACCTTTTTAATTGGAAGGATAGAATTTTTTTATGTTAATTAAATAAATGTTAAAAGAGTTATAGGAATTTATGAAATTAAAGGCCTATGGCTTCGGAACTTTGGAAGCTGAAAGTTTGCAAGGAGCTTGTTGTTCTAAGGGTATCTTCCAGCAAAAAATGCATGATATTAGAATTTAATATGATGACTTAAGCACTGTTTTAAATCTGGAAAATTTCCAGATTTAAGTAGGTAGTTAAATAGAGAAGTTATATATTTGATTTTCGTGGGAATTTGCACTGGATGTAAGATATTGTAGGTATTTAGATTATGAAAATATATGCCTTCCTACATGTGTCTCGGTCAACTTGGTAAAAGTAGGATTGAAGTTTAATTGATTTAATTTCAATAAGATTAAAATGACTAAGTATGAGGAGCTCATTATTTGTCCTCAAATATAAATAGATAGAGATAATGTTTTTGATAAAGATAACCGGTTACTAAATAAGGTAACTATTTGGATATTCAAAAGAAAGGAAATCTTTTGAAGGTTATATTATGAACAAGAAAAATTGTTTCAGGATGACCACCTATTAAGTAAAGGAAGAATTTAAGGAAATAGACTTTAAAGAAAGTTATTTTATAAATTATAATTAGATCACGTGTTAATCTGCCGTTATGAATATGTTAGGTTTTGATATTTGCTCAAGTCTATAAAGGAAGCAAAAGCCAAAAAAAAAAAAAAATTGGTAAGGTTTGAGTTGGAAATAAGTGAACCAGGTAGAAGTTCTTTCATAACTTACACTTGTGTATGATTTCTGTATGTATGTTTGTGCCATGTTGTTGTTTAAAGTATAAGAACATATAATCTTTAATTCCTTGCTTAAATTAACTAGTCGTGATCATTGTAGCTGATAGACATTGAGTAATATCTGCTAATTATTTGCGCATTATTTATCTAGCTTATCTATCTGTCATTGCGCATAAATGCTTAGCTACATTAGCTTGCAAGGTCATGCTCCACTTTGATTTGAACCTTTTTAGTTGCTTTGAAGTTAAATCAAAATAAAATCAAATTATACAGTAAAGTACAGCTTTGGTCAAGTCTTTTGAGGAGTTTTTTTATTAATTCATAAGTTAACTAAGTGACAAAAACATTAAAAAGGAGATGTTTGAAAATGGAATTTTTTTTCTTTTTATAAATCTAATTATGAAAATAAAGAAATAAATATAAACTACTTTTTTTGGTATTTTTAATAAAAAGAGAGAATGAAAAATGCATATTTGGATTTTAAGAAATCAGTGACAAGAATGCTTCTTGAAAATAGAATGTAACTATCCTTGCTTAATAAAAACATGGGAGTAAAATAATACACTAACTTAAAAAGCAAATCCAAACACGGTTTGGGTCAATTAAACTTAATACTTAACTACTCTACACGCTAGATAGTAATTAAATTATTAAGTCACTTTTAAAAATCACTTGATGTTCAATTTAAATTGAGCTAATAAAACTTGTTTCCTCCCAAAGAATAATCATGGAAACACTCAATTGCAATGCATTTCAATCATAAAATCCAACAACACGCCAGGTAAAATAATTTCAATGAATGTAAAGGAAATATATATAAATTCTAATCCCAAATAATACAACTCAAATTAAACTGAAAAAAAAATCTAATTAATAGAAATTATAACTCATAATCTCAATCTCCAATCAAAATAAAAATATTCCTAACACGGGAAAAATCTAATAAAATCCAAGAGAAAATTAATTGGAAAACTAAATACTCCCCTAGTTAAAGCTCTAAACTCAAGCTACTCTTCCATCTCCAAGAAGTATAATGGAATTAGCCTCTCGTGGCTCCAGAAGAATTCACAATATGTTTGAAGCAATGAGAATCTATGGAGGAAAAGTGGGTGTGAAAGATTTCTGCTGAAAGAAACAAAGAATAATGGAGTTATTTGCGTCAATGGTGCTGGAGGTAGAGAAGGGTTGGGTTGCGGCACTCACCGAAGGAAAAGAGATGAAAACTGGAGGTGAGAAATTGAAGAATGCTATGTGTGCGGCTGCGTATGATTGTGCGTGAATGAAAATTCTCAAAATTGGTATTGTGTATATATGCGTGTTCTCTCTGCAGCCCTCAATCAATACTAAACATACAAGTAATATAATAATATGATGCCTTGATGTCCAAGTTGGTTGCCTCTCTAATTTCCCTTCTTTTTTTTCAGCTTTCCTTTTATCTTTATTTCCTTTTTTTGAGGCTTGCCAAAGATAAATTAAGATACTATTGCAAAAGATAAATTAAGATACTATCATAAAACCCAAAATTAATTATTTAAAAGGAGATGAAAAATATGATAAGATTTCTTTTTAAATCTCCAATTTCATGCAATGAATATTTAATTCAAAATATCCACAATCAATGCAAATTATCCCATTTTAATTGATAAATATTCTCAAAAAGATATCAAATAATATATTAAAATAGGGATTTATCATACTTTAACTTTTTTTGTGTGCTTTATGTGATATGCATGTTTTGTTTGATGAAAATTACTACTATGGGAATTCTCCAAAATTTCACCATCTCTTACATGTGATACATCCAAGTCCAATAGTAGCAAAGGCAAGGAAGTAGCAAGAGAAGAAGGTGGAAGGTGGACTATGGGAAGAGCAAGAATGTCTGCTTCTTTTTGTATAAATATGCTGATTATCTAATTATATTTATATTATAATTATTTTGGCTAGTATCAAATACCTGTTAATAAATATATATATATATATATATAAATACTTTTGTATTCTCCATATAAATACTTTTGTATTCTCCATAATGAGGCATGCACTCTGCAAGACGCAAGTAAGCGCCATCGATTGGGATGGCTGTTACATTTAAACATATTAATGGCACCAAGCCTATATATAAGTTTATTATCCGTGGGTTGGGACCTATTAGTGTAAAATCATCCCAGCTCTCTTATTATTACTAAGTTGAAGACATGGTTGAAAGTGAATCACTAGTTAGGATTTTTGAAAGCTATGAATTTCTAAATAGTGAATTCCAATATTGTTTACAGGTTCATATCTTGTACTGAAATTGGTTTTGAAAATTATTTTTAAAAAAGTTGGTTTCAGTTTTTCCCAAGATGGAAACCTGGTTGTAGTGGTCTACAGTCTTTATATTAACCTTATTAGTATATAGGAGGGTTAAGTGTTACACAATACTACATCTGGTCTTTAATATAAAAGTTAGTTAATTAATTTGAGTAGATTAAAAAAATAAATTAAGTTAGTTACCTGTAATAAATAGGTATTGTATTTTCTAAAATATCTTTACTAATCAAATATATTGGATAGAACTATCACTATTAGAAGAACTACCTTGGAAAAAAATGTATGATATGATAGACAAAGTGAATTAAGGTCTTATATTTAGAATTAAAATAAAAGTCAAACAATGTTTGATATTAAAAAACAGAGGTAGTATATATCTAATAATAGAAAGAAACAATATAAATTACCCTAATTATCATATAATCATGTAAAACTGCTATGATATAAACCAGAAGGTCATCAGAGATGGCTAATGATGCAATCTTATCAGATATGGAAATTTTAAAGCTTCAAGTGACACCAGGAGTTCCCCCAAACACTTCAACAAGGGCGTACACACACACACATATATACATGCATCCATTTTCTTTATATAAAAATATAAAGCTGCTAGCCCTCGATGAAGTGTTCAAGGGGACTCTAGGAGAACACCTGCAATGTATAGACTTCTCAACTTGTAGCTTCAGGTGTTTTCTTTTCCTTCATGTTGAAAATATACAAGCCAACCTCTCATATTTATAACAGCAGATTTATCATCAGAGATATAATCGTATTCTCTCGGCTGATGAACCTGGACGGAACTTTAGTTCATGTAGAGTGTGTGATGACAAAGAAAGAATCTGTATCAGAACAATATTCCAATTTGATATCTGTATCCATAGCCGGTTTTCGTTTTCTGGTACTAATTTGACGTGGGCAAATATCAGAGAAAAAGAGTTACTTTTGCAGAATCTGGAATGGGAATTGTGCTCTCTTATGCAAGGTGTTATTGCTGTACGTGGTTAAGGGCTCCTTTAAATTGACAGTAAAGAAAGTGACTCGTTTTCAATTTGACTGTTGAAAATTTACGATTGGGTAAAAGTTAGGGATGAGATGCTTAATTAAACTAAAAAGATCCATGAAGAAATACCTAGCACCTAGAAGTTTTTTCGGTTCTTATATGTCCTGGAAGTTTATTTTCATAGGAAAAATATCCTGGTCGTTATCCGTAATTAAATTTAACCATTAAATCTTTAACGGTTAAACTTAATGACAGATAATTGTTCAAAACTGAAATGCTACGAAATAAAACTTTCAGGGTATGTAAGAACCAAAAAAGCTTTCAAGTGCTAAGTGCTCTTTCATGATACTTTAGGATATTTAAACACCTTATCTCTAAAAGTTATTATATAATGTGATTTATGTTTTAGTTTTTGTAAATAAGTCAATTTGTAAAAATAAATTTGTTTGAATTAATATTGAAAAAACAGGTTTAGTTGTAAAATGACTTAAAATGGTATAAATTTTATTAAATACAGCTCACTCCAGCTCAAAATAAAAACATCAAATAATTAAATCATGAAGTCAAAAAATTAAAACATATTTAATGATTTAACTAGCATTCCTTGTTTTGTGAAAAAGTTTAACCAATATCTTATATTATGGATTAGAGGGGTAGCATAAAAGCCAATTTTAAAGTTTTGTTTTGTTTCTTTTCAAATTTTTGAAATATTGATATGATAAGGGTGTGTTTGCATGGATCATTAATGAAATTATTAGGGACTTCCATTCCCCTTGTCATCGATTCTGCTCAGTTAAAAAATGGCCAAATGAAATGCGTTTATGCTCTTTCTTGGCACTAACTTTAAGTATGATCATGCTGATATGGGGCTTTTGCTTTTGTGGGATATATATTGTGAATGGTAAAGGCTGCAAGCAGAGAGATGAACCTAGACGTGATTTTGGCCTTACGGGTTTGATTTTGAGAGCGTACAAGCAGATTTGAGAAGGCCACATGCTATTCTGCGTCCCCGAATATATACCTTTCATCTTTTCTCAGTATGCTCAAACAGAAGCATGCGTTAAATGAAATGGAATCTTGTACGTGCAAGTGCTGGCAACTATGCGCCTATATACGCACACAAACATATCTGTTCGATGTGCTATCAGGCATTATATGTTTATGCTCACCCATTAGCTGCCTAGCTTAATTGTTTGCGGGGTGTTATTCTCTATGACTTGTTTTGCATACCTAATTTTTAGTAATTTTACATGGTGATGAAATTTCCCCTAAATCTCACCCATTCTTTCATGATGTAAAATAAAATTAAGGACATCTAAGATCAAGAGGCGTGGTGGTTGGCAGTGATTAGAGGTAGAAGAAGCTAATGGGCTTGACTTGTTAATATTTAAGTTTGCCATAGATCCCTAATGAATAAGAGATTAGGAGGTTGACAAAACCGATAAATAGAGGAAATGATGAGTTATTGAGGTTGACCATTAAGTATGGGCAAACAAGAGAATTGGAAATAAAATGTGACAAATGTCAATTAAACTTGATGTAAATTTAAAGGACCAAACATGTATATTATCCATAAAATTATTTGTATTAAATAGTATAATCAAATTTGATAGGGTCTTTTTTTTCTAAAAATGAAATTAATTTATTTGCACAATCATGGGTTTTTTGTACCTCTGCAAAGCATATAGTATTCGGCAAAAGTAAACGTTAATAGGTATTTTTACACTTTTGCCTTCGTTATTAACTACAAAGGTGTGATCATCGAACTATACATTAAATCGAATTATTTATAATTCATTAACCATATTACTTTAATAACGGGGCCCTGGGTGATCAAACCCTTTGAAAGAGTAAACTTACTCTTGTATTGCCTATAGATTAGGAGTGGTAATATGGGCCAACTGTACTTGCAGGTTGACTTGTAACAGGTTAAGGTTAAGTAGTGGGGGTTAGAAAGGTCCATGTGATGGCAGGTTGACTCTTAGCCAACCCTAATCCGCTAGTTATTATTTTTAAAAAAATATTTTTAAAATATTTTTTCTTATACAATATAAAAAATATAATAAAATATTTTTTTCTTCAAATACTTGATTGAAAACACAAAATAAATTTTTACGTATTTTTCAAATTTTTTAGATAGGATATACAATAATTAATAAAATTTAAATTAAAAAATAAATAAATGTGGGTTAGATTACAAGTTAGCTAGCTAACCCATAGCGGGTTGTGGGTTTGACGATATAGGTTGAAAATTTTCATTTTAAGGCAACCCTACTATACTGTTTTTTGTGAGCTGACAGGTTGAATCTTATTAGCAGCTCTACTGAGGATATGATGTTATAAGGGACTTGTAACTCAAATGACATATTAAGCACTCTTTTTAAGGCTTTCTTGAGCAAGAGATTGAATTCAAACTCTTTACGAAGGGTATAATGTGCATGTGAGTTACGGGGGAGAAAAACTAGGGATATGGCATTGTAGAGCCCTATACCTAAATTTCATTCTTTCTAGGCTAAAAAAATGGGGAGAATTGCAAGAGTCCCATGAAAAAAATAATTACGAAAAAATCTCAATGACAAGTAAAAACTTGTCATTTTTTACTTTGGAACTTGTCATTACAAGCTGCTTAATGGTTATTGAGACTTTATAACAATTATGTTCTTTCCTCATGACTTAATTGCAATTCTCCCAAAAAAACTATTATTGGAGGAAATAACTTGCCTTAATCACTACCAAATATCTGGACACAGCAAATCGCGATCAAATGATTGCCTTAATTTTCAGATTTTAACAGCAAAAGTATATTTTTATTGTTTAACTCCACGTCAAGTTTCATTTTGATCCTCTAATTTTATAAAATGTTTTTTTTCAATACTCTAATCACCATCCCATTGGTTTTAATAACAAAAAAATATCGATACCAAAATTTTAAGTTTTGACAAAATATTATCAAATAATGACATATCAAATTTAATTTTTCAAGATAATAATGACTAAAGACTAAAACCATTAGGGTTAGAGGACTAGAAATATACTTTATAAAATTATGAAACCAAACCAAAATCTTATTTATAGCTAGAGGACTAAATCTATATTGCTGCTAATTTTAAAACTACTTAACATTTATGGATGATACAAATACGCCACAGACCCATGCAGGCAAAGCAGTGAAGGTCAGTCCATGTGCTACGAATCATAGACAATCAGACATACATACCACCAAAACACTTCGATATCTGAGACTCATAATATGGAAAATTAAGCCCTCCTGTTCGTATGACCAAAAGGAAAAAAGATGAGTGAGTAAAACTATTACGTTAATCAGAACTTCTTACATTTTTTTCGTGTAAAGTTAATATTACTTTACCTCTTTTGAAGTATCCTTGTACTGAACAAAATATGTAAGATCACCTTCTCCACTGGGGTTGGATGAACTTCTCTGCAAATGAGAAAAATATCATAGAACGTCATTAGGGAAAAGTGGAAACAGCAGAGATCTCTGAAGTCTACCATTCGGAGATTAATAAATTGCCCTGAATAATTTTTTCCTGGTGCTCCATTGATAATCAAGTACCGTTGAGTGAGAAATTAAGATGAAAATTTCATTGTTTATTATAAAACTCGCAAAGCACAACCTTCTAAATCAATAAAAAGAAATTTCTTCAAACAGGCTGACTAGCCTTAGCAGTCTTGATCAACTACTGGACCAGTGATAGAGTTCAGCACCAATGCAACAAGGAGTACGGAATTCCCCAACAAGACCCATTTAATACTACCTCTAGTTTTTTATATAAGAGTTAGATAACTAATTTGTGAATATTAAAAAAACTAGTTAAGTCGACTATTAGTAATAAAGATGTGTTGACTTTTCTAAACTACTTTTTTTAATCATTTACCATTTGGTCTAAACCTCCCTAACACATATAATCAATAGGGGTATTTTAGAAAAATTTGGGATTGAGATCTTATATTTAGGACCTAATCCAACCTCCTATTAGCTCTAATATTAAATATCAAAAGTAGCATATGTGTGTGTATATGTATGTATAAAGACCATGTATCTTCCAAAGGTAACACCTAGCACCATCATAACTATGTAAAAGACAAGTCAAACTAAGCCCATGGCCCCGGGGTACGACTAATCTGAAAATGGAAAGGTTTAAAGGGCAATACAATATCCTTGGTATCTTACCAGGTCCATCCCTTAATAATGACAGAGATCTGTCAGTCCTGATCACTCCTCTGCTGCTTGTGTTTAACAGTCGTTCTGTTCGTGGGGAAAATGAGGTAAACCTTCCATTTAATGAAGTTGAAAGTGAATGACGCCTGGTTACACCAATTTTATCTACCAAGTCACCAGCAAACCCAGGAGAGCCTTGTGCTCTTAGCTTAGCTTTTGCAGATTCAGTGGGGGCCATATAGCTAGGAACTCTTGGAGTGTTATGGGAACTGTTATTATCTTGATCATTGAAACTGGCAGGCAGTGAAGCTCTTCTCAGCGAGTTCTGAGGGTCCCCATTAATTTTAGAGTCCTCGCTATCTCCTTGAATAACTTCTTTACCATTCTTTACGCTAGTCTGCGAATCAGCGGTAGGATTTGCGTGTGAGTGGACATTCTCATCTTTTTCTTGCAACCCAAGGCTCTTTTCAAAATCAGACTGCTGTGACTTTGACACTCCCAAACTTTTCATTTTATCTGCTGAAACGCAAGCACGATGCTCTGAAACATCAGTAACAGAATGACCTGGAAGTTTTCCATGGATGTGTTTCCTTTTCTCAGGGGCAACCTCAGATGTACTAGAAACACTCTGCGTCGAAGTTTTCTTAATACGGTTTTTTGTTTCCGTTTGTGGTTGCTCCCGTGATGACTGCATAAGGTGGCTTGAAACCTTTTTCGCAGGCTGTTTAAGATTGTTTGGCCCTGAGGTTGAGCCATCATCGACTTTCAAATCAGAAGCCTTCTTGAAACTTCTCTTGGGTTTCCCCTTGTTATGTTCAAACGTTTGACAATTGGCACTTTTCTCGTTGGACTTGCCATGGTTCTTCTCTGATTTGGGAGGAGGCGCCCAAAAGTTTGACTTAGTCCAGCGCTCAAGCCACTTCCAGGTGAAGTTTGGTGCTTCAGGACCAAAATTAAGATGTAAAGGAACTGTTGAGGATGACGTGGCCAGAAGCTGCAAGTGATAAATCATCTTATGAAATAATCTTCGCCTACAAAGTAAAATTGGAAACAAAAATGGGTTGTCGGGATCAAAAAGAGGCCATGCATTATTTTTCATCTATCCCTTGCCTTTGCTAGATCACGTATATAAGAAAAAACAGGAAAAAGAAAAGAAGCAAGCCACTTAACGTGTTTGAAGTTGGTAATTTACCTGTAAAATGTCCCATCATATAATCAATACTTAAGCCAAGAGAAACAAATATCAATGCATGCCAAAAGAGAGACTTCATCAATTTGTCAAGCACGAGGCTCAACTGAGCAGCACTTAACAGCAACTAAAGAAACCCCCAATGGACCACAATGATATTTGCTGGATAATCACATTTTACTACCTAGCTTGAATAAGCCATAGGTCCTTGAATTACCTAAAACTGTACATTTACTCTTCTTATGCAAGGCATTGTAAAAAGTGTTCCTACCTGGTTAAGAAAAAGACCGGTTGGCAGCTTCTCCGCCTGTGTAGTCGTGACTACTCCGTTAGAATTTGAACATTTAGCATCCTAACCAGAGAATTTGAACATTCAGTATCACAAAGAGGAAAGGAAAAAGTAATTCCTGGCATTTAGCTTTCATCTATACCGTGAAATATACGCATTAAACCAACAAAATTCTCCAACTGTATGATACAGAACACTTTGCCATATTAATACTTGAGAAATGTTGAGCAAGTCAACTCGGAAAGTTAGGGATCACAACCCACAGATCATTGCATGGATTAATTTAGTTGAAGAATTTTACCTTGAAAATTTTGAGGACAGCGACCCCAATATCAGAATGTCGAACCTTGTGACCGCGAACTAGCGCTTGAACTTTTACAATTCCCTTCACACAGTATAAAGTGGAAACAGCTTGCCTCCTAACCAACTGGCCTCGAATAAGAGCTTGCAGTTGTATGACACCTTTTAGTGTCTGAAATTCCTCACGAGCCTTCAAATAAGTTATAAAGAAACCACTTTAATTATTCATTGATCATTCTAGCCACCCACAAGAACATCAACGAAATAATTTTTAATTATTTTTCTTCAAAACTCAATGCTTTAAAAATTTCAAATGGAAAAGACCATGTTGTACTCGCATTTGTCAAGATTTCTTTAGTAAGAAAGCATACCTTTACAACAAATAAAACAATATTCCTATAATCGTGTTGAACAAATCACAACATGGAATATATAGAAGTTTTATTATGTTTAAGAAATGAAAGGAAATTGTAGAAATATAAGAAGTTATAACCTGATAGCCCCTAAAACCAGCCTGGATTTTTGTAGCAGCTTCAACAAGCCTGTTTTTCTCGACATCATCCAGTGAACCAGAATTAATAGCTTCTGCATTGTTCTCTTCAATCCCAGCTGAAAGAATATTCCGCTCATTTGATGATCTACTAACCAGTACATTTTCCAAGAGCACTTCTTTACTAGCATCAGCTCCAGATGTGGGTGCGGATATCAGCGAAGAATCAGGGATATAAGGCACAGATGTATCAATAGAGGCCAACACATCCTGGTTACTTGAAGGTTTCTTCACATGAGTATTGAAATCAAGATTAGAAACTTCTTAGTAGAGACTAAACATCTACACCCTGATTTCCCCCAGTATGCGTCCCTTTCTAATTCTACTCATAAAGGAATTACATAATAATGAAAGCAGGTCCGTCTGCATAAACAGGAGAACATGCAATTCTCACACACGACTTTCTAATTGTCACCTCTTCGTTTAAAAAGCATGAAAAGTTATGAATCATCATTTTTAGTATATTCTGCTACCAAAGAATTAGTGATGAACTATCAGCTTTGATATATTCCTCAATGACTGTAGCCTCAGCAGTGTGATGCAGCCAAACCATTTCTATGATAGGTGTGATGGATAGGTTAATTTTCTTCCTCCCAAGCAACTCTCTTCCTGTAAATTTCTATGAGAGGTGTGATGGAAAGGCATGAATCCTTTAAAAAT